>NC_073692.1:350795016-350895016 GCF_029784155.1 Uranotaenia lowii | reverse complement strand
CATGAATAACGTATTGACCACGATGCAGAGCGTGATGAACAGCTCGACGAACGGATCGAACACGATGAACGACACGCCCTCCTGGAACTTGAGCCAGACCCAGCAGCAGTCCCAGACGCAGAAGATGTCGATCATCTTCATCGTGAACTCTAGCGCCTTGTCCTTGAACGTCGGACCGTCCTCGTCGTCGTCCTCTGTGGGGAAGTAGTAAACAGAGACTGCAAAAGTGGGTGGGGGGGACACGAGAAAAAAATGGGGCGGGCACAGACACGGTTCCGACGTGTTTATTGGTTTACGGTTCAGATGATGAGAAAAGAGGGAAGAGAAGAAGAAGAAAGCAGAACCAGGCCGGTCCGGAATGGTCCGCGATTAGTGCTGGCGGTTTTTGACTCAACTTCCTTGATGTTGTTGTTGTTTTGGTTGGTTGTAGTTGGTGGTTTTTTTTGGTTATCTACTTCGAAATAATCAAATTAGTTTTTAGTTCTGGTGGATTTGGTGTGGTTTTTGATGGGCAGCATCTAGGCACTGACATCGACAGCTTCTTAGGAGATCCCTTCCGGAAGTTTATTCGAAATTAAGTATTTCAATTACACGACACGATTGTTGTTTTGGAAACGATTGGTGTTTTTGGATTTTTGTTTTTGTTCTTGTTTGTCATGTGTAGATTTGAGTAGATTCTGTCCTACAATTCTGGCTCTAGTTCTATTCTAAAAAATATCTAGATCACTGATTTGAGTTTTAAAAAGTAATAAGCGGAGCAACACTAAAGGCGGTCTATCCTAGTTATTAGTGCTAGAGTATCGAGAAGCAAAGTGAGCATAAATATTTTGAGAAAAACGGTTATGTTGATGGCGTTGGTTTCATAATATTCAAGAAAATTTACATTGTTAATAATAATTTTACGGTTATATTGGAGGATTTTATATTCTTTGAATAAGTACAAAGTTCTCTAGAACTGTATATATCTATAGATTATGACAAATTTTGGATCAGATAAAACAGATATTAGGATTGATACGACAGATGGGGCGACGCTGATTTGATGTATTGAAAATTATAGACAAATACACTCAGGCAAATTCTTATTATAATTTTCGTGAGATGCGTCTTATGAACCACTTTTTAGAGTGCAACATTATATTTTATAAGAGTCTTATGGAATTCTTTAAGATTTCATAAGAACACCTTATGAAAAATAGAAAAAACGGCGTTGTGAAAATGTAATGAACATTTTCATTGGTTTCATCAGTTTTTTCATCGTGTTACGAATTACTCCCCGCGAATTTTAAATTTTCCTTAAGCGAAATGTGAATGTGATCTTTTCGATGATCAGTTTGAGTTGAAGTTCCTTTTATAAATATTATTTATATTTGTTTAATAAATGCATTTTCTTTTGTTTACTTTTCAGCATAATGATGGAAAAAGTACAAAGGATCGGATGCGTCCGAATAACTTCGTTACAGGGTCCGGCATTTGAACTGCTACATTACTTCAACAGTAATTATTTCGTTGCACACGAAACAGTATTGAACGACCCCTCGTCGCTTTTTTTACATTAAGTCTTTGCTATCATTAGATGTAAGTGTTACTTTTGTAATCAGATGCTATTCGGAAAAATGGATCTCGAACCGAAACGTAGAGCTGTGGTTGCCTTGTTCCTAGCTGGCAAACGGCAGAAGGACATAGTTCGTGAGCTGTCCGATATAAATAAGTGTGTGCAGGAGTTTTGTATACCATACAGTCAAAAGAAACCTGGAGACCGGAAGTGCCAAAAAACGGTATGGTGGGGGACGCTGACCTATTTAATGTGGTGACACCTGCCATGGCGGAGATCGCCAAGAAGCGCCTTAAGAGAAATCCTCTTTGTAGTGCCACTAAATTGGCAGAGGATCTCAACATATCGGTTCGAAGTCTCCGTCGGATCCTGAAAGATAAACTTCAGACCAAGCCCTACAAGATCCAAAAGGTTCAAGACCTTACGGTGAAGCAGAAACAAGAAAGGATAAAAAGAGCGAAGGCGCTGCTGAAGAGGGCCGTACAGCAGTTCGTGAATAAGCAGAACGACAGAATTTGGTTACTAGATACAATGCCGACTTGCTGACGGCCACCCGGTGACAGAAACCAGCATCGGTGATGGTTTGGGCCGGAAACCGCTGGTTTTTGTCCCTGAAGGAGTGAAGATCAACCAAAATACATGTCGGGAACTAGTTGTACAGAATGTCGTCGAGCCCTAGGCATGTCGACATTTTGGTTCCAGGGTTTGGGGCGAAACCCAACTTTGGATTGCGCAACATTTTTCAGGGTTCATTTCGAGCTCCGAGTGGCCGGCGAGATCGCCAGACCTGAACTCTATAGACTTCGCTGTTTGGGGTATGTTGGAGGTTGAAGTCGTCTCTAAGAAACATGAAGATGTGGAGGTCATGAAGCGACATCTCGTGGCAGCCTGGTATAAAATACCACAAGAACACCTGCGGGCCTTATACGATGCGTTCCATGACCGTCTGCGGCGAGTGGTTAAACTCAAGGGCGAACAAATCGAGCTTTCCCCGAGAATTTTGAAAAAGTAATTTGTTTTCAAGAGAAATTGAACGAATTTGAAATAAAAAGTTGTTGTTTTGATCAATTAATATGTTTATTTCAATGTAGCACTTAAATTGCCGGATCCTGTACATCTATCAAATTTTTGAAAGAGAAAAGTAATTTTTCCACCTGGAAGGGAAATAAAAAATTATTTCTGAAAATAATTAGTTTAGAGACTTGATCCTATTATTATAAGAAACTTTGTTGAAGACACTATCAAGATCGCATGAAAATTATAAAAGTTACGAGCATTTGAAAAAATAATACAAGTAATTTTGAGTTTTTATTTAATATCTTTTTTAGTATACGATTTACAAACTTTTTATATTTTAAAAAGTTGTTCAAATTGTTGAGTCACACAATTTTGTGGAACATGTCAAATACATATTTCAACTAAGAAAGTATATATACTACCAAAGATCCAAAATAATGACTTTTTCAGTAAGGTATAACCTTGAGAGTTCGGCCGAGTTCGTATAATTTTATGATTGGGTTTTGTTGGTCAAGTTATCGGCTTTCCATTGATATATAAGGTTAACATAAGTTCTGGACGGATTTTTTGCAAAAGCTTTTTTCTCTAGAAACACTTAAAATTCGAAGAAAAACCTCTCAGTTTTTGCTGTTTCTAGAGGAAAAAGCTCATTATTGATTGCTTGTTTGGAAAAAATCCGTCCAAAACTGATTATTTTTATTTCCCTTCCAGATGGATAAATCACTTTTTTTTCAAGAATTTGATAGATCATCAAAAAATATGAATGAATAGTTTACCGTTTGTCCGCAAATAATTTTAATCACTTTTTAGGTGAATTTACCCCTGTGTGCGGCGTAGCTTAGCCGCCGAAATCCAAACTGTCGGCGAGAATCTTGACTGGGACCAAGTGAAGATGCTGGCTCCGGATCGTCTACAATGGAGGTCTTTTACCACGCCCCATACGCAGGAGAATCGATGCGGGACCATTAACACGTTCGTCGCCACGGCACTCATATTCGGGTGACGGGTGTATTTCCTGGGGGGCCCCGTCACATCAAAAAGCGTGTGACGCTCTCTTACTTAAGTTTACCGCTCAGCTTTGCCACACGTTTCAAATATGGGAGTTCTCCCTCTTTGCTTTCTCTCTCTGAAAATTTCTTTGAACCCGGTTAGTAAAACTACCAAAATGAGCGTGGCGACGAACGTGTTAAGTAAGTAAGTAGACGGCTGGAGTTCAAGACTCATATGAACTATGTGGTTGACAAAGCTTCTAGAAGCCTTGAATTCTTGTTTTCAAAGACTTCAAAGAATTATATTGCCTTAAAAGTCTTCATTGCTGTATAGTTCGTTCTATTCAGCTGTTTGGTGACCTTTCTACCAGAACGGAGTTGATCGAATCGAGGGTATCCAGCGGCGCTTCTTGTTGTACGCTCTACGACACCTGAGCTAGAAAGATCCGTTTGGTTTATCAAGCTAACGGGTGTTAAATAAAAAATGAGAATATTTTGAATACCTTTCAGTAACTCAAATAAAGAGCGTAAAATTTTCTTTCTCCAAGAAAATTGCTCTTTGGGCTCCCTAGAAACAGTAGGCGTGTTTGGTTTTGCTAGTTTGAATTTAGTCAAAGCAAAGATGGCGTCGAAACAGCACGTGCTCCGCGAACGCATTGTACGGTTCTACGAAACGCATTTCCAGCAAGGAAAAAAGTTCACGGTGGCACATTTTAAGGAAGAAAATGTACCTGTCAGTACGGTATATCGTAACCTGGGTTCCCTGAACGTAGAGCGGAAGGTCGGAAGTGGTCGTCCGGTGACGATAATGACGAAGCAGAGAAAGACATCGTTAAAGAAGCTGTTTGACAACAAGGACGCAACCAGCCTGCGTGACGCCGGTCGGAAATATGGCTGCTCCCACGTATTGATCCATCGTACCCTCAAGAGGAGCAGATTGAGACGGTTAAATCACAGTGTCGGTGGATGACCAAAAAATATCGCGGGACGTCATTCGTTCCGGCTGGCTGGCGTACCTTGAGGAGAAAAAGATACCGTTCGTGCCGAAAGATCGTAACCCAACAAACTTGCCCCAGTGCCGCCCAATAGAGGATGTGCATCCGTAAAATAGACGTAAGTGTCGTACAACGTTCTTGTGAGAGCATCGCGACAAAGTTGCGTCGAACATCAAACCACGGCCCTAACTCAAACATTCACTGACATTTTTTTGAAGAAAATACATTATGTTATTAATAAAAATTACTGAAATCGATGAAAAAAAAACAATTTTTTTATATGTGATTTGAAATTCTCATTTTTTATTAAACACCCGTTATGAAAACTGCTGCGTCAAATAGGCTTAGATACGCTTCAAGTTCGCCGAAATGCTACTCGTGCTCTAGTTGTCGCGAACCTTCACGCATCAAAAATCAACTGCCCCATTCGTCTGAAACGGGGCTAACAGCGCAAAACTTTTAATCGCTTTTCCGAACATTTCGACATCTCAAGGAACGTGTTCCGAAGAAAAAAATTAGGTGTGACAGTGACAAATATTCGGTCAGAAGATATGCAAGCTGCTATGCGACAATGGGCGTGAATACATCACCAACGAATTTCAAAAACATTGTTCTGAGAAAGGAGTTCAGATGGTATTCCCGGTACCGTATACTCCGCAGCAGAACGGCGTCAGCGAGCGAGCCAACCGAACGTTGATGGAGAAGGTCGTCTGGTATTCGTGGATGACGCGAATAACGGGTACCAGCTTTGGAATGGTTTGAGCCGTTCCATCGAGATTCACCGCAACGTGGTCTTCGATGCAACCAGCCTTTGGAGCCATTTTTTCCGAGGAATCCAATGGAGGCTGTTTGAGCCTCAAACAGCCTCCATTGGATTCCTCGGAAAAAATTGCATAAGATAAGTCTCGTTTGGTTCAAAATTTTCAAGTCCGAACATGATTTTTCTGAGCTATTTGAAAAATGTAGGGAAATAAAGGGTAAAACAGCCATAACTTCTGTTTCGAATCCGTGTGGTGGCTCAAATAGGCTTCGTTAGATTCTTTGGAAAAAATTACATAAGATACAACCCATTTGGTTCAAAATTTTCAAATCCAAACATGCTTTTTTCTTATATCATTGGAAAATGTAAGGGAATTGAGGGTAAAAACAGCCATAACTCCATTTTCCAAAGTGTGCAGTGTCTCAAACAGCATTCATTGGGTTCCTCGGAAAAAGATCACACAAGATACGTCCCAATATATTCAAAATTTTCAAGTCCGAACATGCGTTTTCTTAACAATTTGAAAAATGGAGGGGAATTAAGGGTAAAACAGCTATAACTTCATTTTCCGAAGCGTGCGGCGGCTCAAACAGCATTCATTCTATTCCTCGGGAAAAACTCCATACAATACAACCCATTTGGTTTAAAATTATCTGGTCCCAGCATACTTTTCTGAGCTATTTGAAAAATGTTGGGCAATTGAGGGTAAAACAGCCATAACTCCTGTTCTTAATCCGTGCGGTGGCTCAAACAAGCTTCGTTGAATTCCTCGGAAAAAATCACATAGGATACAACCCATTTGGTTCAAAATTTTCAAGTCCGAACATGCTTTTTTCTGAAATAATTGAAAAATATAGGGGAATTGAGGGTAAAAACAGCCATAACTCCATTTTCCGAAGCGTGCGGTGGCTCAAGCAGCCTTTTTTGGACTCCTCGGAAAAAAATACACAAGATACGTTCGAAAGGATTTGAAATTTTCAAGTCCGAACATGCATTTTCTTAACAATTTGAAAAATGAAGGGGAATTGAAGGTAAAACAGCCATAACTTCATCTTCCAAAGCGTGCGAGGGCTCAAACAGCAATCATTTGATTACTCAGAAAAATCCACACAAGATACAATCCATTTGGTTCAAAATTTTCAAGTCCGAATAAGCTTTTTTTCTGAAATAATTGAAAAATATAGCGGAATTAAGGGTAAAAACTGCCATAACTCCATTTTCTGAAGCGTGCGGTGGCCAAAAGAGCCTTCATTCGATTCCTCAGAAATAATTACACAGGATAGGTCTGTTTTCGTTCAAAATTCTCTGGTTCGAATCAGTGTTTTTCTGGAATGTTTACAAAATATAGGGGAATTAGGGGTTAAAAAGGCACCATATCTCCGTTCGTAAGCTTGTGCGTCGTTGGAAACTATGTCCAATCGATTCTCCGAAAATTTTCACAAAAGGAAAGTTTATTTTTATAGATTTGGGTCATGTAGGACGAAAGATATTGAATTTCTTCGCGGTTTGTACACTTTTTCCCCCATTGTGCGATGTGTATGAGTCAGAACAATAGCCCACAACCGATCAGCTGTTACCAATTGATGAGGAGCTACCTCAGAACATCACTGAGCTTGAGCGCCGGGATTGCTGGAAGATCGCCATCGACGAGGAGATGACAGCCTTGGAGGACAATAAGACCTGGGCCGCGGTTACCTTACCTCCGAGTCACAGAAATTTCCATCTTGTCAAAGTGGGTGTCCACCGTGAAAGACGGTGGTCGCTACAATGCTCGATTGGTCGTGAAAGGGTGTTTCCAAAGACCAGGATTGGACTACTGGGAAACATACGCTCCGGTCGTCAAGATAGAGAGCGTACGGCTAAAAATGCATTCCTAAGTGGAAACTTAGAAGACGTTATCTTCATGCAGTTGCAAAACGATGACGTCGGCAACTCGAAGGTTGTTTGATTGAAGAAAAGTCTCTACGGCTTGAGGTTAGCGGGTTGTGCTTGGAACCAGTGATTCGACGAAAGATTAGAATGCTTGGTCCTATCCGTTGGAGAGTGACTGCTGCGTTTGCCGGTCCTGCAAGCGAAGACTCACTGTTGGATGACTTCCTTATTACCGGAAAAGACGTTCAAAGGTTATCTGGATCAAGACCGAGCTTGGAAAGCTATTCCAGATGAAGGATCTCCTGGAGGTCAAGACATTCATGGGAATGACCATCAACCGAGACTTTACCAAGAGTACCATGGAGATTTTGCAAGGCAGATTGTAAACCCGTAAGCACACCGCTAGACACGAGAGTTTGCTGGGCGAAGCTGAACAATGATGAGGTTATCACCGAACAGCCGTTCAAAGAGTCGATCGGTTGTCTACAATACCTGGCGAAATCCTCGATACCGGATATCTGTGCTGCGGTTAGCACACTTAGCAAGTACCAGGCCAGCCCGGCGGGTAGACACTGGCAAGGCCTGAAGCGTGTTCTACAATACCTTCGAGGTATCTGTATCAGGCTACGCATCTAATTTCGTGGTCAACAAAACGTCAGCAGACGGTCAGTCTGTCATCAACCGAAGAGAAGATTGATTAATCAGTTGCGGTTAAGTAACTGTTTTTCTACGACTATATCTGATCCATCCAAAATATTTCGTTTTGATTCTGTCCCTTTTGAACGACTTGACAGACGTCACAGATAGATGATTGATTAAGAAATGTAACATCGTTTTACAAGGTTCCTGGAATCTGTTGAAAGTTGAACGATCATTAAAAATATAAAAAACTAACGCATCAACATAACTTTTTTGAGAAAAGCTATTAAAAATAAAGAAAAAAAGATCTGTTTAAAGTAGTGATAAGAATTCAGTTGCGTACACATTACAAGCTGCTTCTATCTCGGATACGCTGGATAGATTTAGGACTTAGCTCTTCCTCTATGAGTTGTCTTAAGTTATGTATGTTCTGCGCTTGGTGTCAACAAGAAATATCAGCTCTATCAATATAGATTTCTTTAGTTATTGTAGTTAGCTCAACTTTCACAGAGTGCAAAGCGTTATCTAATTGTTGTTCGATGTTAGTTTTGTTGTTTAATTTATCAAATTTACAATGATGTTCTGTCGACTGCCATCGTTGAAGTAATTCGCATAAATGCTTGATGCTGACAGAATGTTTGATTGATTGACATTTTGTGAACTGATCTGTTTCTGTTTGAGAGAATGTTTTTTTTTGTTCTGATGAGAGTAATGAATGGGTGGTAATTTGTTTTTTTTTAAATTGATTTTGGTTTTCCATCGTTTGGAACAATTTTGTACTGTTGAAAATCAGCTGTCTTTGCCAGGGTCGATTGATCTATTTTGACTTTGCAGAATTTCAAATGTTATGGAATCGGTTGATGACTGTGAGAAAATGTTTTTATGTAGGTTATGATAAATTTTCATACGTTTTTGCTGCTTGGTGTGGCAGGTGCAAATTTTTGCGAACATTTTCGGTTTTATTTTTTAAGGTGATTTATTTTCGCGTGCGAAGAGGGCGTGATTTGGTCAACTTTTGTGTTCATTTCCACACGAAAGTTGATTCAAAGTTGATGCGGATTGATGTGGATTTTAGGACTATGATGCGATTCAAATGCGACTGTCAACTAAATAATTGAAAGGTCAACAAACGGAAAAACTCGAACACAAGAACGTTTAAAAAATTTGAAAGAAAAAAGTTAAAGTTAATAACGGAATACACTACTTAGTCACTAACTAAACTGCTTGCTATTGGTACTGGTACTCAAACAATTCTAGTAGAGCTACTCACGTGAAATCGGGTGTTGTGTTGTCTAGATTCAGTCAAATGCTCAAATATAACTAATAGAAGGGTGTAATTTAATAAATGGGGCGATCAACTGCATACAATTTGATTTCGATTACAAGCCTTTTAGGTTTTTTTTACTGCAAAATTACACAATTTAAAGAGAACAGATGTGTAATAGACTGAGTCGATTTGGGGTCATTTTTGAATTTCTCAAACCCTGGGGTCTTAAAAGCTTCGTCCTGGTCCAAAACTCATCCATGATTTTTAGCAGAATTTTTAAGTAACGTTTACATGAATAAATTTGAACTTTTAGGTTTGTACGGAAAATTGAATATTTTGTACTGAAAAATCAACATCATTTTCGATTCTTCTGTGGAACCAAGCCAGCTGACAGTTTTTGTGTCAATTTATGAAATTTTGAAAGAAAATTTTCCGCTTAACGACTTTGTAGAATATCATAACTTCGTATCTTATTAGGCAAAAAAGTTATTAACTGTTTAGCAGAGGTATGTCTTTTCGCATTGATAAACATTAAATTCAATTGACATCCCTGCTGGGTGCCTGGCGAGGTATTGCATGGCTACTTTTCATGCTATACTTCGCGAGACTCCAGAAGTGATGTCAATTGAATTTATTATTTATCAATGCGAAAAGACATACCTCTGTTAAACAGCTAATAACTTTTTTGCCTAATAAGATACGAAGTTATGATATTCTACAAAGTTGTTCTGCGGAAAATTTTCTTTCGGAGTTTTATAAACTGACACAAAAACTGTGAGCTGTCTCGGTTCCACAGAAGAATCAAAAATGATGTTGATTTTTCAGTACAAAATATTCAATTTTCCCATACAAACCTAAAAGTTCAAATTTACTTATGTAAACGTTATTTAAAAATTCTGCAAAAAATCATGGATGAGTTTTGGACCAAGACGAAGCTTTTAAGACCCCAGGGTTTAAGAAATTCAGAAATGACCCCAAATCGACTCAGTCTAATGTGTAATCAATCCTCTTTTCTTTTTATATTCCCTTTTTGAATTTGAATTTTCAATTTCAATTTACATTTTCCCCATTTTTATATTCTTTGTGTTACTTTAAACATTTTCTCTATATTCATTTCAAATCATCCTTCCTTAAAATTAGCGAAAACTTTCCATACAGAGTTGCCTCATTTCTTAAATAAACGCTTAATGTGAAATTTTTATTCAATTTCTTCCATTCAGTGCAAATTTATACTTTCACAGAGCAATATTTCAAAACAGAATTCAAAGCTCTGGACATTCTAGAGGGTGTTGAAGTTGATTTTTGTATGAATCAGGTTAAAATTTAAAATAATTTTAAATTGCAAAAATTCAGAATTGAGATTTATTCAGTACTTAAAATTAAGCACTTAAAAATCAGGACTCACCCTTCAGAACTTGCAATTCAGTTGTTTTTAGAGTTAAGAACTCAGTTCCAATTATTCTGAACTCTTGATCAAGACTTGGGAACTTGAAATTAAGACATCCGATCGAAGTCTGTCCTCTCAAAATTTAGAACTTAGAATCTAAAACTCAGATCTTCGTTCTCAGCACTCAGAATTTAGAACTCAGATTTCAGGTATCGGCAATTCAGAAATCTTTATTTATAACTTAAATATCCGAGTTCTGATCTCAGAACCCAGAATTAAGAGTTTAGAATAAGCTTGCCAGATTGCCCGGTTTTATTCGGGTTTGCCCGGATATTTGATGCAAAATTTCGAGAAAGTCCGGTCCGGCCCGGTTACCCGGATATCGTGAAAAAAGTCCGGATATTGCCCGGATTTTTCCACAATTTTCACAAAGAAACCAAAAAAAAAATCAAAGTTTTGAGTAAGTTTCAGCAAAATCGATTATCGGTATGGAAATTTTCAACGGTTGTTTCAAATAATTTCGCTGATTTACTTTTATAAACCTTTAAATATTTAAGTGTTCCAAAAAATTGTTGGAAGTCTGCAATTACATTAACAAAATATCAATTTCGATTTTTTGCATTTTTTCTTTGCTTTTATATATAATAACACCTAAATTTTGCCCGGTTTTTGCCCGGTTTTTGGATTTGAGAAATTGAAATCCATGTCCGGATTTTGCCAGGTTTTTTGAAAAAATGCCCGGAATTGCTAGGCCCGGATGGGAGTGGAAAAAATTCTGGCAACCTTAGTTTAGAATAAGAACTTAGTCCTCGGAGTTCATAGCTTTCTTGAATTCTCAGTACAGAACTCAAAGAACGAAACCTAGAACTCTGAATTCAGAACTCAGAACTCAAAACTCAGAACCCAGAACTCTAAACTTGAAATTTAGGTCCCAGATCAAAGAATTTGAGCTCAGAACTCCAAGCTTTGAATTCAGAACTCGATTCCGAACCCTGTACTCAAAACTTATAATTCCAAATTCAGAACATTATTAACTGTAAACTCTGAACTCTTAGCTCTAGGCCATGGGTGGCCAAGATTTTCAACAAAATTTTATTATTTTGAAGCTAGCAGACAGCAGAAAATGAACATCTTTGAGAAAATTTCGCATCATGGACAAGGTTGCCGAAAAAAATTCTGTGTTTTTGAGAAGAAAAATTCAGACTTCCTGTGATTTTGCCCAAAAATTCTGTGATAGTTTTCTGGGATGCTATTTTCTTTGATTTCATTAAAAATTCATGATAAATTGGATCTTTTTTTACATTTTAGTTGGGTAAAATCATTTAGAATGACCAATCTTATCATACTTTTTTAATTCAAAGTAAAAAATCTAAAAAATCTATTGGCGAAACAAATTATAATTTTGGATATCCATTTAAAATTAAAAAATTTGATTAAATCTGTGAATTTTTCAAATTCCGTGTTTTGTGAAACAGATTCTGTGATGAAAATTTGCTCAAAATTCTGTGAAATTATTGATATTTTTGTGATTCGGCTACTTTATGTATATTAGAAAGTAGAATAGTTTGCATACATCCAAGGATCTTAAGAATTCCACAAATGGGTTTTGACTATAAAAGACCCACGAATTTATGCAAACATTTTTTCTTTCAACGCACATAAAGAAACTAGAGGCGGATCTATGACGCCAAATTTTCAGAAATTCATTTTCTGCTGTCTACCAGTTTCAAAATAAGTTTTTTTTGTGAAAATCTTGGCCACCAATGCTCTAAACTGTGAACTTTTTACTATGAACTCTGCATTTTGAATTCTGAGTTCTGAATTCTCATCTAACAACTCAGAACTTTGAACTCTAAACTTAGAACTCCAAAATCAAAGCTCTGAGTTCAGAACTTAGAACTTAGAGTTCAGAACTCAGATCTCAGAACTAATATATCAGAATTTTTAAATCTGAATACAGATTTTAGAGTTTAGAATTTTGAACTTAGATCTCATAATACATAACTCAGAACTATTAAGAAGATTTAAGAACTCGAAACTCAAAATCTAGAACTCAGAACTTTTAATACAGAACCACAGAAGCCAGAATTCTGCACTAAGAATTCAGAAATCATAACTGAGAACTCAGAGCTTAAAACTCAGCACTTTGAACTGTGAGCCCTGATCTCAAAACTTTCAACTTAGAGCTCAGAACTCAAAGCTCACAACTCTGAACTCAGAACTCTTAAATTGAAGTATAGAACTCACAAATCATAGCTCAGACTACAGATCTTAGTACTCATTACTCTGAAATTAAAAATCAATACTCAGAACTCAGAGCTCAAAACTTATACATAAGAATTCTGATCTCTGAGTCCAGATTTTAGAGTTTAAAATTTTGAACTTAGATCTCAAAATTCATAATTCAGAACTTTAAGAAGATTTAAGAACTCGAAACCCAAAATCTAGAACTCAGAATTCTGAACTCAGAACTTAAACCTCAGAAGCCAGAGTTCTGCACTAAGAGTTCAGAATTCATAACTGAGAACTCAGAGCTTAAAACTGAGAGCTTTGAACTGTGAGCCCTGATCTCAAAACTTTGGGATTAGAGCTCAGTACTCAAAGCTCTAAGCTCAGAACTCAGAACTCCGACCTCTGAAATTGCTGCTCAGAACTCACAGCTCATAGCTCAGACTTCAGAACTTAGTACTCATTAGTCTGAAATTCTCCTTATTCAGAACTCTGAACTCAGAGCTCTGAATTCATTACCAAGAACTCAGAGTTCCCGAAGTTATGCCAAATTTTCATGGAGAAATTAATTTTCTGCCTGTCCGCTAGTTTCAAAATAAGGTTGTTTTGGTAAAAATTTTGGCCAGCAATGCTCTAAAAGTTTGGAGCATGATACGAAAAGGTAGACTCAGTTTTAAAAAAATGCATTTCGAACTCTGAGCTCTGAATTTCGATCAAAGAACTTAGAACTGTGACCTCTAAACTTAGAGTTCCGAAATTGAAGCTCTGAGTTCAGAACTTAGAACATAGAGCTCAGAACTCAGAGCTCAAAACTAATACATAAGAATTCTGATCTCTGAGTCCAGATTTTAGAGTTTAGAATTTTGAACTTAGATCTCAAAATTCATAATTCAGAACTTTTAAGAAGATTTAAGAACTCGAAACCCAAAATCTAGAACTCAGAATTCTGAACTCAGAACTTAAACCCCAGAAGCCAGAGTTCTGCACTAAGAGTTCAGAATTCATAACTGAGAACTCAGAGCTTAAAACTCAAAACTTTGAACTGTGGGCCCTGATCTCAAAACTTTGGGATTAGAGCTCAATACTCAAAGCTCTAAGCTCAGAATTCAGAACTCAGAACTCCGAACTTTGAAATTGAACCATAGAACTCACAACTCAGACTTCAGAACTTAATACTTATTACTCTGAAATTAAAAATCAATACTCAAAACTCAGAAGACAGATTTCAGAATTTAGAATTTAGAACTCAGAGCTCCAAACTCCTAATTCAGAACTCTAAACTTAGAGCTCCGAAATTGAAGCTCTGGGTTCAGAACTCAAAACATAGAGCTCAGAACTCAGAACTCAGAGCTCAAAACTAATACATCAGAATTCCGATCTCCTGAGTCAAGATTTTAGAGTTTAGAATTTTGAACTTAGATCTCATAATTCATATCTCAGAATTTTTGAGAAGATTTCTCAAACTTAGAATCTAGAACTCAGAACTTTGAACTCAAAACTTTGGACTTAGAGTTAAAAACTCAAAGCTATGAGACTCAGAACTCAGAACTTAGTACTCATTACTCCAAACTTAAGAATCAATATTGGAAACTCAGAAGTCAGATTTCAGAATTCACAATTTAGAACTCAGAGCTCAAAACTCCTAATTCAGAACTCTAAACTCAGAATTTGAACTCAAAACGCAGAGCTCCGAATTCATAACCAAGAGCTCTGAATTAAGAACTGAGAACTCAGCACTTTGCAATTATTTGAATTCTGAAGGTCATATTCCAGGATTCAGAATTTTTAACTCAGTTCTGAGAATTTATTACTCAGAGTTCAAGTCTCATAATCCAAAACTCAAATCTTAGAACTCGTACTCAAAAATCAGAACTCAGAATTCTTTACTTAGAACTCATAACTAGAACTTGAGTCTCATAATTCAAACTTCAAATCTTAGAACTCGTACTCAAAAATCAGAACTCAGAACTTAATACTTAGAACTAAGAACTCAAAACTCTGAACACAGAACTTTGAAATCCGGAATCAAACTCTTGAGCTTACAAATCACTTAACATACATACATCACGGTGATTAATTTATTCTAAGAACTTAGAAATCAGACCTCAGAGTTAAAACTCTGAACTTTAAGCTCAGAACTCTGAACACATAATTCTAAACTGTAAACTCTAAAATTCTGAACTCAGAGCTCAGAATTCAGAACTCACATCTTAGAGCTTACAAAATGGAACTCTTTACTCAAATTCAAAGTTCCGAAATCGGACTCAAAATCCGGAACTGTAGACGTAAGGCTCAGAATTAAGAACTTTAAAGTTAAAACTATAATCTTTGAATTCAGAACTCAGAACTGAGATCTGAGAACTTAGAGCTCAGATCCACAGTAGTTTTAATTGGGAACTCAAAATTGCTCATCATGACTTAGGAAAGCCGAAATTAACATCATAGAATCAAGATTAAGGGATGAATTGAATATTTTTTTAGTATATTAGGTATTATATTTTCCAATTGATTAATTCGGTCCCGAGTTTCATTTTTGAAGTCTTATTTTTGCTTTCAGAATTTCAGTTCAACTGTTCTTGGTTAACTTTGAAAAATTTTCTGGCTTACATTCAAATTACAGTTCTTCTGATCTAAGAACTCAGAACTTTGAACTCTTTACTTAGAGCTCCGAAATCAAAACTCTGAGTTCAGAACTAAGAACATAGAGCACAGAACTCAGAGCTCAGAACTAATACATCAGAATTCTGATCTCTGAGTCCAGATTTTAGAGTTTAAAATTTTTAACTTAGATGTTCATAACTAAGAACTTTTAAGAAGATTCAAGAACTCGAAACCCAAAATCTAGAACTCAGAACTCTGAATTCAGCACTTAAACCCAGAAGCCAGAGTTCTGCACTAAGAATTCAGAACCCATAACCGAGAACTTAGAGCTTAAAACTCAGAACTTTGAACTCAAAACTTTGAACTCAAAACTTTGGACTTAAAGCTCAAAACTCTGAAATGGAAGCTCAGAACTCACAACTCATAGCTAAGACGTTCAGAACTTAATACTTATCACCTTGAAATTAAAAATCAATACTCAAAACTCAGTTGTCAGATTCCAGATTTTAGAACTCAGAGCTCAAATCTCCAGAGCTCAGAAGTCATAACCAAGAGCTTAGAATTCAGAATTCAGAACTCAGAACTCACTTTGCAATTATAAATCTGCATTCTGAAGTCATATTCCAAGATTCAGAATTTTTAACTCAGTTCTCAAAATTTATTACTCAGAGCTCAAGTCTCATAATTCAAAACTCAAATCTTAGAACTTGTTCTTAAAAATCAGAACTCAGAACCCAATACTTAGAACTCAGAGCTAGAACTAAACTCTTATAATTCAAAACTCAAATCTTGGAAATCGTACTCAAAGCTCAGAACTCAATAATAAGATCTTAGAACTCACTCTAAACATTGAACTTTGAAACCTGGAATCTAACTCTTGAGCTAAAAAATCACTTAACATACATAAATTACGGTGATTAATTTATTCTAAGAACTTCGAAATCAGAACTCAGAATTTAGATCTCTGAACTTTGAGCAAGATTCTGAACACATAATTCTAAATTCTTCATTTATTATTCTGAACACAGCGCTCAGAATTTAGAACTCATATCTTAGAGTTTAGAAAATGGAACTCTGTACTCAACTTCGAAGTCCCAGAATCGAACTCAAAATTCGGAACTGTGGACGTAAGGCTCAAAATTCAGAACTCTCAACTTTAAACTTTTATCTTTGAATTCAGAACTCAGAAATGAGAACTCAGATCCACAGTAGTTTGGATTGGGAACTCAGAACTGCTTTTTTAACTTAGGAAGATAAAATTTTCATCATGAAATCAAAGTTGAGGGATGACTAGATTTTTTTTAATCTATTGGGTATTATTTTTTCCAATTGATAAATTTGATCAGGAGTTTTATTTCTGAATATTTTTTCTTCTTATTTTTTTCATAATTTCAGTTCAAATATTACTTTTGATAAATTGTTATCACCGTCCTTAGATAATTTTGAAATTTTTTCCTATTTCAACCGACGTTTTCGCGATAAATTATGAGCAAAAAGGTCAGATTAAAAATTTTTTAAACTTTGACTGAAAGCAAGATAGAACATTTTCGAAATTATTACTACTGTTCCTTATCATTTCATGTCTTCAAATTTGTTAATTATAGTTTCTAAATATTATCAAAAAAGCTATGAAGGATTTGGATTGTTTTTTTTTCGTATGTTGATCGCCCTTATTTGTTGGTGTTATGTGAGGGAGAGAGGGATTTTACTTAATTGCTTTTGAAGTCTATTTCAACATTGAAAAAATGTCATGCTCAATGTGCGAAAGTTTTGCATAGCAAGATCTAGACTAAGTATTATCGTAAAAAGGATCTACTTTTAGGAAAAGATCAAAGAAATAGTGACAGCTTAACTATCTAGAGATCTAATCTAGGCTGAATCGGAAAGGTTTGAAGGACAGAATTGGTTTAGGTTTTTTATTGTTTTCTGTTTTTTTTTAAACTTTAAACTTAATCGATTCTACTACTTATCCAATTCGGTTTTACACGGTGAGACGAAATTTTCAATTAGTGAAACTTACGAAACATCAAACCACGTACGAGGGACACACCTTACTACTTGGATTCAGATTAAACGAATCTACTGCACACTTTTAGGGGCATTACTTGGGGGCTCGTATGTTTATGAAACACAAGAAAGTTGGGTCAATTATTTTTTTTTTGGTTTTCAAAACACGCTAGCACTGGGGGACAGAAAAATATTTTTTAATTTATTACTACTTAACAGAGAGAGTTACTTATTAATGAAAAGGGACACTATAAAGACAAATGTTAGTTCCTGGTTCTGATTTATGCATGAAATTCTAGTCTAAAATGGGGAAATTTTTTTTAAAGTACAAAGAGTAAGAAGAGAAAAACATAGCGTCGACAACAATTAAGAAAAAGGAGCGAAAGGGATGTGTGATTTGTTTTTTTTATTTTGTTGTGATTATGGTAAGATTGTTCAGGTATAGCGAAGAAAAAAAAATTAACAACATGGCAAAAAATGCCAAGGTTTATTTTACATTAAAATGGGAAAAATATTTGAAAAGTGTATTTTGAGCTTGACATCTGGGTAAACGAACAAAAATGGTCTTCGACAAAATTTTTCTCTCAAAAAATAAACACAATATTTACAGACTGTCTTCTCGTATTTACAAGAATCTCGATAAATTTTTTGTGGAAAAATTAACAAACTTTTAATTCCTTAACCCATAAATTTTATGCGAGGAACATTATTTTTTATACAATGAATTCCGGATGTTCTAACTAAATAGGAAGACAAACACTTTACTGTACACATCGAACACGTGTTATCATCACATTTGAAACATCAACAAATTACAAATGGCTAATCTGAACAGTGTAACGGTGACAGTTTTTTTTTATCTCAAAACAACGTTTACTCAAAAAATGATTAGGTATCAAAAATGAAAGGACGTCAATAAAAACCAAAAACCAAAAAAATTTGAATTTTTCACAAAAAAAAAGGATCAACACAAGCACACATAAATAGTCGCGTGTCGGACAAAAAAAAATTCGAAACAGAGAATGATATCGTGATGATGGTGCATGATTTTTCATCTCTTTACAGTAATGTTCACGTTTGGGAGGGAGGTTCAGTCATGACATGACTTTATGAAGTGTTGAATTTTTTTTTCACAAAACTTTAAAATGGACGGGAATGTGAGAATGATTTTTTTTTTCATACTTCGAGGGGTTATCATCCCTTCAAATTACCTCCATGATCACTAGCTCTACTATGCCGACCAGCAGCTTGCTCGATGATGTCGTTTAACACCATCACGTCTAAAATGGAAAAAAAATGGTTAAAAATCGATCTGATTATGAATGAAGCATTTATTTACCTTTCATATCTACTACGGTTTGGGTTTGAGAGGGCTCGATGAAAGGATTGTCGTTGTGTTTTATTTTGCCAGCTTCGTCTGTATAGTCTTGTGACATAGCCTGAAAAAAAAAAAATCAAAATGTAAAATTAGTACAATTTTAGCTTTTCAGTTATGAATTACTAAGCTCTAATTTTTTTTTTAAATTTTCCATCAATAATTTTCCAAAAAAAAAGTGATTTTGGTTTTGTTGCTTACTCGATTTAAATTTTTTTTTAATTGGACAAAATATTATTTGAAATTTGTTTCTTTTGTGTGTACACTAGACTAGTTCACTTTTCGGCTTTTTTCACTGACAGGGTTCACTTACAGGGTTTGATCATCTTTCATTTTCAAGTACTCTGGCCAAATTTGAGCTCATTTGAGTAAGTTTCCAGCGTGCGCTAGGAGTTTTATTGAAAAAAGTTCATTTTCCTGGAAATTTTTCGTAGATGTGTTCTAGCAAGCGGTTGTTAATATAAAATGATGGTTTTATAGTGTTCGATGATTGGTATGACAAGCATCTGTATGGACCTGTTTTAGATAATTGACTAAATCAAACCGAAAAAATTTAAAAATTCATAAACTACCAACTTGTACAGAAAATTTACTTACAAGTTGAGAGCTTAAAATCGGCAGTAAAAAGAAAAAAAATATTTTCGATATAAACTTTTCATAAAAGAGAGCCTTATTTATTACCTTTAATTTGATGTATAAATTTTTTCGGTTTGATTTAGTCAATTATCTAAAACAGGTCCTCACAGATGCTTGTCATACCAATCACCGTGCACTATAAAACCATCATTTTATATTAACAACCGCTTGCTAGAACACATCTACGAAAAATTTCCAGAAAAATTGACTTTTTTCAATAAAACTCCTAGCGCACGCTGGAAACTTACTCAAATGGGCTCAAATTTGGCCAGAGTACTTGAAAATGAATGAGGATAAAACCCTGTAAGTGGCGTTGTGATCAACGAAAAAAGCCGAAAAGTGAACGAGTCTAGTGTACACGGATGTGTATATTGGTTTAAAAAATCTTGACGAGACAAGAAATAGTTTCTATGAGAAAAAAAACAACTTGGGGAATTTTTTTTTTCGATGATAGTTGTTCTACCATCTTTGTGGCACTTGCGACTACAACTGTGTTTGATGTTCACTTTTGGGCTCGAACGCACGGACATCAGCCCAGGAAGCAACTGATTTGCCAATTGAGCTCGACATGCTGATGGATTTCAAAGTCAGCTCTTTGCCGATATTATAACTAAAACATCTTGTTTGTTTCATTGCTTTTTTCTCCTACGGTAAATTTTTGTTTATCCATAGTAACTATTTCTTGTCTCGTCAGTATCTTTTGAACCGGATATTGCACATCCGTGTACATCAGAACTCCAACTTTAATATATTCCTGCCCAGTCTTCTTCGACAAAAATAGGATGCCATATGCTTGGTTAAAACAAGGTCGCTATTAAGTCCGGTTTTGTGAAACAGCTAACGTTAGAGGGTGATTATAAGCTTCACAATGCTTAGTTAAAAATATGTATCTGCTACAGTAGCCTGGAATTGGTTTACGGCAATATTGGAATAGTCTTGGTAACAAGACTGATAATATAAGACCACGGACTCGGAAACAGTTCCGAGCAGGTAAACCAATTTGTAAAGACAGTATAACGCATAAGTACGTTTAAGTATGTTAAACTTCTTAGTAATTCCAAGCGTTTTTTAAGCGTGCTGCGTAGAATCATTCCCTGCGCAATAGTGGAGTCTTCAACAATGAATAATTTAGTTACGCTCGATTCAGATAAAAGTTCCAAGGTAGGAAAGATTTTGTTTCTTTGATGCTCTTACAAAACAGTTCTTGATTAAAGTACATCTCGATGAGCCGATTTGGTTTAAGAAGTCTACTGATTTGCTTATTTCATTGATGACTTGACACAGGACAGGGCAGCACAGGAACATGGTTGGATCCAAATTAAGATATGTACCTACTTTAAAACATACATGAATGATACTTAAGAACTAGAGAATAGGATATTAAAAACGTCGAATGTTTCAGTAACGATATGCATAGTAGAATTTTACATTAATTTAACGACAAGTATGTTCCGGGTAAAGCTGCAAAAGATCTTACCACTTATTGTAGTGGTCTGTCCTCAACCAACAAAATCGACTGTGTTACAAGTCAGCTAAGTTTAAGTCTCACATTGTTTTCGTAGGATAATCATTACCACAGAAAAGTGTGAAGAATTTCAAATGCTATCACAAAAAAAATACGTTAAATTAACTTGAAACAGTTCCATCTAAATATTGCGCTGTTCAAAAGTTACAAATCAACTTTTAAGTGGCTAGTTTTCGAAAAAGCGTAATCCTCTACGAGGTATTTCAATTGTGTTTAATTAAAAAACGGCTATAGGATTAGAAGAGGAAAATTGTTAACCGAAACTCAAAGGCCGAATGAAAAAGGCGTGCTCAAATGATTTGAGGGAAAGATAAACTATATTTTAAAAGCAAATAATAACTCATAATAATACATTAGAGCAACCAGAAAAAAAAGATCAAATAATTCGTCAATTAAATGGAGCTATGTAACTTGAGGGAACAAAAATAACATAAAAAACAGACCACTGTAACAGAATAATTAAAAGAAATCATAATGAAATATTCTGCTCAAAATTAAGTCTCTATTGGCCTGATACTTAGTTTTGATAGCATCAAGAATTGCTGGTTAATTCGAGCATTTTTATGAAGCAACAAAAAGTTTTTCCTTTCATTACTATGCAAAAAGTTAAAATCAAATTTTAAACATTTCAAAATACAACATTAATAAAGAATTATAATTGCTGATTTAAAGAATAACTCTTGACTAAAATTTGTTGACTGAAATACAAAACTACCTACAGTACCGTTCATAATTGTATACAAATTGGAAGCACGCGAACTGTAACTTCGACTTTGAACTTCCATAACTTTTGACTCTGATGATACTTTTGCATCAATTTTTGTGTGAATCAACTATCGAACTATTATCACTGATCACACTGCCACTGACATGACACTTAGAACAAAAATTCAACCATTTCTGTCTAATTTTTTGTTGTCAGATTTTGCAGGTTCGCAATACCGACGGCAGGTGGCGAACCTGGAAAATTTGACAAAAAATGCCCTGTAGGAAAATTGTACCTGTTTAGCCCGATTTTATCGTAGAAATTGTCTGTTTTTTTAAGTTGTGTGGCATTTTCTTACCGGGATAGCGTTTCTTCAAATCGATTGATACGCACTCTGGAATCGATACAGTTATTCTACGAAAATCGAACTTTTTTGAGTTTTACCATTCAAACTGCAATATCTCGAATATTACGCAACGCTTTTTATTGAAATTTTGCAGAGTGATTGTTGAAACATAAGTTAGCATGTCTGAAGTTGTTTATTCCAGGGATAATTTCTTACGCCATGTCGGCGGATCAAATGTTTTCTAGGCTCAGTCGAATAAATGCAAAATTATTGCAAACACATTAAAAGTAACGTTAACATTTTATTGTTTCTACAATTGGCTAAAACATCTACACTTATTTAAAGTTAAGAGAATAAGGGCTGATCATTATGGGGTCATCTACCATTACACCTTTTCCCTCCTAAACATATCAACGCCTAAAAACTTGGTAGACTGGATACATTAACGAAACTTCAAAATAGAACCGGTTGAAAAATGTGACGTTAAATTTAAGGTCACCAACCGTGTTGAGAATCAACAGAAGTTTTTGGAAAGTTCTATCGATGGGATCAAAAGTTACGCAAGGTCCAACATTTCAGACATGAACCTAAAAATGCGATTTCTATAGAATATTTTATGTTCAATAACCAGTAAATCTATTTAAATCAAAAACTCATATCATGAGATTCTGATTCCAAATCACAAATGGATCATTTATTCCATTTTTTCTTTTGTTTAATGCTATTGTTAGACATTTTTTGACTAATTTGTGGATGGAAAAGATATTGTTCTCATGAATCGTCCAAAATTCTATAGAAATCTCATTTTTAGGTTCATGCCTGAAATATTGTACATCGCGTAACTTTTGATCCCATCGATAGAACTTTCCAAAAACTTCAGACATGCTAACTTTATGTTTCAACAATGACTCTGCAAAATTTCAATAAAAGCGTTGCGTAATATTTGAGATATTGCAGTTTGAATGGTAAAAGTCCAAAAAGTCCGATTTTCGTAGATTAATTGTATTTCGAGCAACACATACTTTAGAAAGCTCAAATTTGTTTATATAATAGTGTGATAGTTGATCTATCTTTCGCAAAAAAATTGATAAAAAAATATCATCAAAGTGAAAAGTTATGAAGGTCAAAGTCGAAGTGACAGTGCGCTTGCTTTCAATTTCTATACAATTATGAACGGTACTGTAACTGTAGTAAATGGCAGAATAATAAGTACACATACGATTAATTTCTGTCACGGTTGATTGATTATGTAGATGTTTGATAAAAGCAAATGAAATCATTCAAGTGCATAATATAATTCAACACAGTTCAAACGGACTTTTCTTTTAGCATAATTCATTCATTTCAGAAAATCGATAAGCAGAAAATGGAGATTTACGTAAAACTATCATATTCCGAGGAACTCAAGAAAAAAAGAAAAGTAACAAACATTCGCCTCATTAGTAGAATTCACAGTTTAACCACTATTACCTTCATTCATTTTTCCATGTAAGTTAAATAAGTATTACCAAATGTTTATATACTATAAACTTGCACAAAAGAAGATGAGAAATATTATCACTTTACATCAAAATATTCATGGCAATAAAATATTCATTATTCACTTTCGTAAATACTTTGGTTTAAGATTCAAATATTAATATTAATATTAATATTAATATTTAGAAGTTACTAAATACTGAATGAGTAACAGGAAAATAACACATCAAAGAATTTAAGAACAGACTCACGGATATGTTGAGATAAATGTTTAATGAAATAGTGTTTTCATGTGATTTTACAAATTAACATCTGTCTTTAGATTCAGTTAACGATATCATTGTTGGTAGATTTGTCATATTTTATTTACCCAAATCTTCGTGAATTTGGGTAGATAGAATATGACAATTTTACAAAGCATGTTCACTTAAATGAATTCTTTTCTCCATAGGTATAAGCTAAATGTTTTTCTAGTTTCGCTGGAATGTAGTGGTCATGAATCATTTTGCTTGGGAGCTCGAGTCCTTAGTCCTTAGTGCTTTTTCAAACATATCATCTTTGGCATAGTACACTTCACTTTTAAGCGCATTTTCGGCACAGAAATTTGATTAATTGGCATAGGATTTTTGCAACTTCTTCTATGGGTGTAGCATTGGAATAGGAATAACAGTAAGGGAAACCAAATGACGCCATTACAAATAAGAAAAAATAAAAAAAACACTAACTTCTTATAGAGTAAATAATAGAAAAAGCAATGCCTTGGAGACAAAGAAATAGGAGATTTCATAGGAAATGTCTAGAAGAATAGGAGGTGTAAGGAAAACCAAGACTGCACCATTTGCCACAATGGGTCCTTGTCTATACCTCTCCTTTACTAACCTCCTTTAACTCCTTCCTGAGATACTTGAATATAAATTCGCAGACGTACAGACGGTTTCCATAACTGGTGATACTAGCTTATTTCCGTTGCTGACTATTTTAAATAATTTTTAGGAGTATGCGGGGACAAGAGGTTGCTATTTGAACCAAAAAAGTTTCTTACTAACATTCCTTCCCCAGCAGTAGCAACCATTGGGATGTAGAACTTGTTTTACTTATCCACGCCCGCGATCACGGAATTAGAAGTGAAGCAGGTTTGTTTCACATATTAATTTTGTATTGCATTGTTCAATACTAAGTATCTCTAGCAAGCTTGAAGGATATAGCGAACTAGCCAACTAATTTTAGAAAGTTTTTTAATGGCACTTTATATGCAGCTATGCTTTATGACTGTTTTATTATGGTCGAGAAAAATGCTTACATTCTTAATTCAACCATTTGTTTTCAGGTACTTCTGAAAACGCCAATAATACTTTTACTTAATTTCATATTTAAGATGTTTAGAAAAAGTTCTGAATACTCTATCAAAACTCCAATAAAATATAAACTAAGCTCCAAGATTTGTTTGCGTGTTTTATAAAGGTATGGGGTGCTTGATTTTAAAACCGGAATAAAATTGAGTTACAGTTCTCGATCAAGATTTTAAAACGGGACACGCTCAGGCTAGATTGCACGATTGTGAATTTTAATTCCCATTCATACACATTTTTAATAAGCCATCTGTGTTGTTTTGAGTTAAACAAAAAAAAAAATCTTTAAAATACTTGAAATCGCCGGAAATGGTATGGATGTCTCTACAACGTGAGTACTATTGAGTGAAAGGGCCAAATTAATAGCAGAAAAAATTGTTGCTTGATGCCATCAATAATCCAGAATGGAGGCTTCCCCTTTTCTTTTCAAAGCTGTAAATTACTTAAAATCTCATTAAACATCCACAATATGGGTATGGGTATATGGGAGACAAAGAAATAGGAGATTTCATAGGAAATGTCTAGAAGAATAGGAGGTGTAAGGAAAACCAAGACTGCACCATTTGCCACAATGGGTCCTTGTCTATACCTCTCCTTTACTAACCAAACTCCTTCCTGAGATACTTGAATATAAATTCGCAGACGTACAGACGGTTTCCATAACTGGTGATACTAGCTTATTTCCGTTGCTGACTATTTTAAATAATTTTTAGGAGTATGCGGGGACAAGAGGTTGCTATTTGAACCAAAAAAGTTTCTTACTAACATTCCTTCCCCAGCAGTAGCAACCATTGGGATGTAGAACTTGTTTTACTTATCCACGCCCGCGATCACGGAATTAGAAGTGAAGCAGGTTTGTTTCACATATTAATTTTGTATTGCATTGTTCAATACTAAGTATCTCTAGCAAGCTTGAAGGATATAGCGAACTAGCCAACTAATTTTAGAAAGTTTTTTAATGGCACTTTATATGCAGCTATGCTTTATGACTGTTTTATTATGGTCGAGAAAAATGCTTACATTCTTAATTCAACCATTTGTTTTCAGGTACTTCTGAAAACGCCAATAATACTTTTACTTAATTTCATATTTAAGATGTTTAGAAAAAGTTCTGAATACTCTATCAAAACTCCAATAAAACATAAACTAAGCTCCAAGATTTGTTTGCGTGTTTTATAAAGGTATGGGGTGCTTGATTTTAAAACCGGAATAAAATTGAGTTACAGTTCTCGATCAAGATTTTAAAACGGGACACGCTCAGGCTAGATTGCACGATTGTGAATTTTAATTCCCATTCATACACATTTTTAATAAGCCATCTGTGTTGTTTTGAGTTAAACAAAAAAAAAATCTTTAAAATACTTGAAATCGCCGGAAATGGTATGGATGTCTCTACAACGTGAGTACTATTGAGTGAAAGGGCCAAATTAATAGCAGAAAAAATTGTTGCTTGATGCCATCAATAATCCAGAATGGAGGCTTCCCCTTTTCTTTTCAAAGCTGTAAATTACTTAAAATCTCATTAAGCATCCACAATATGGGTATTGGGTGAAATGGCTTAAAGTGTGAATGTCGAATTTCGTTGTCTAACGCCATGTTGAAATCCAAAATGGCGGCTTCCGATTAACTTTAAAAATGCCATGAATCGCTGAAAATCGCATGAAAACTCCACATTTTGAGTATTGAGAGGAAAGGCTCAACAAGTACAAGTCGAATTTCGCTATCTGATACCATCTTCAGCTCATGCTTTATTCAACGGGTCATTCATAACCAATCCCTTATTTATTGCATTAAAAAAGTCTGTCCTCAATTACTGATGATTAGCAATTCAGGAATGAGGAACCGATTGGCTGCGTGTAATTGATTGGCTTGTAAGAGAAACGTCAAATATTAGCTTTTTATGTATATGGCTCTCATGATACCGTTATAAAACTAAGCAGATAATTTTCTGACCATAATAAAGCTATTAAGCATTGAACTGACTAACGCCATGTTAGTTGCAGAATCGAAAGGCACAAAATGACGCCATATTGATGGATTCACAATGTCAAGTATTTGAAAATATTTTTCTGGCCTATTTTCCATCGATTCCATCATGTTTGACCATCAGATTTGACGAGGCGCATCCATTTTAAGATACTATTTCATATACCTTTTACCTAAAATATTGACTGGCAGTAGAAAAGATGCTCATAATATGGTTAAAACATAGCTTTTTTGTTGTTAATTTTACCAGATCATCATTCATCAACCAATATATTTGCTGGGGAAAAAACCGAGAACTCACGGAATCGAAAAAATGACTAACATGGCTTTATAAAAGTTTTGGTGACCAAAATTTAACAGCCTAATAATTTTATCAAAGATTTTAAAAAATAGTCATGTTGACGTTTCTAGCCATATTTTAGCTTTATTAACTAGAGTTCTAATGATGTATAATGCACTTTAGATTTTTATCAAGATTAATGCTAAAGCTCTAACCAAGTTGTAATAGAGCTAAAATTGTTACTTGGGAAATGTGTTACGAAATTTCAACAGTGATTTTTTTGAAACATGCAAAATAGCTCATACGACCACCTCAAAAAACTGATTGAAAGTGTATTTTTTGTTCTTAGTTTTGTTTTGACAGTTCTCTTTAGTGTGTTAGGGGACATCTGATGACGTTGTTTAAAAAAGTCGTTGACATGTTTCCACAAGTTTCCTGGGATAACTTTTAAGTCTCTTCTATATGTCGTTACCTACATGAAATTGAATATTGAAGAACGATGATTTACCACTGTTGAACTGATGTAACTTCTTGAGCAAACGAAAGAAAATTGTATCGCTCTTAGTGACATCTAACTCATCATTCCAGTATCATAGGCTTCTGTGTGAGCATTTTCTATTCCACTAGCGCCATCACTACCAACGGTATAATCACTAATACTGAGGTGAAGGTTGATAGAAAGGGAGACAGACAAATTGTTACTTAATTCAGTACAAATAAATTTTACGTTACTAGTTAGTTTTGCAGGAAATTTTATCAATTTTTATCCACGTGAACAAAAGTAAAACATAAAATAAAATAAGGGCCACGAAACGAGCTCGATGGATTACAAACTGTATCGAGGAAGACAAAAGGACGATTAAGACTTTCGCTAAGGAACTTGCGAGGAATCATGTTTCAGATCCAGAAAAAAATTCAAACGTGGAAGTGATAGTGACAAACCATCTTATACATCTTCAAAGTTCAAAAGTGCCCTGGGAACGACTTTTTGAATTAGATGGGAGACTACGAGTATTAGTTTTAGAATTAAGTTGGATAAAATGGAAGGGCATCATTTGTCTAACACCTGGTTGTCTCCAGAGAACCCTATGTGGTAAATGTGCTAATCGTACTGATTTCTAAGGCGCAAGTGACATAAGAACATAGAGAACATGCAGACTCTCTCATGGAGCCCTCAAAAATATTAACGCGCACCACGTTAAACGGGGATGCTTTTTTGTTCCATAGAAGGAGAAGAAAAGATTTCTCGAGCACCCCGTTCGGTATCAATAATACTCCCGAATCATTTTAAGGGACAATGGGAACTAGCTAAAATGGTTACCATTACACGTTGAAAGCCAGAGGAACGTTCTTGACACCGAATGGTAAGCTTTCCTACACTAAACTTGCATTGTTTTAAAAATATCGAACCTCAGCTTGAAACGATGTTCATAGTCCAAAAATAGAACAATTTTCTTTACTTAATTAGGTTAATTAAAAATAATCGACAAATACTCACAAAATCTCGCTGCCCCTTGTGGTTGGTGTCCGCGTAGGCCATGTTCGGGCCACCACCCGAGCCGGCCACGTTCGGCGGCGGCACGATCGAGTGGTTCGTGTTCCGGGCGGACCGGTTCCGCAGTCGGCTCTCCTTCGTCATGCCCCCGAGCAGGTCCCCGTGCGATGTGTACGAGATGCGCGATTGATGCGATGTGTAGGATGAATGTCGCGAACCTGCGATGTTCGGGGTTTTGTTTTGGGATTTAGCGCAGTTTATAGGTGGGGGGGAAGAACCTTCGTTAGTAAGTTGAATCAAGTTGAGAATATAGTTTGTGAAAATCGCGCGTGAAATATTGCTGGTTTTAAA
The DNA here is from genome assembly GCF_029784155.1 of Uranotaenia lowii. NCBI lineage: Eukaryota > Metazoa > Arthropoda > Insecta > Diptera > Culicidae > Uranotaenia > Uranotaenia lowii. The sequence continues at coordinate 350,866,170 of NC_073692.1, read as the reverse complement.
GTTTTGAAGAGAAAAAACTTACAGGCAAATTTTCTGGTGCAAAATTAGAGCACAACCCAAGGATTAAAGCTGATTTTTGTAAAATCAAATTTGATTTTTGGATAATTATTTTTAAAGAAGGGACAAACAGAACACATAACAATGAGTGATGCAAAACGAAAACATAAACCAGTCAATAATGATAGCTTGAAAAATGTTTTAGAAAAATGAGTAAATTTTCAATTTTAATTTTATGATCCTGAGAAGGATGAATGTGGTGCTGAAGCGAAAACAAAAGCTGAACATAAACCCAAAAAAATGATGAAATTGTTTTTATTTTTTATTTTTGCAATGTACAGAAATGAGTGAACTCAAATTTGGGTGAATGAGTGTACTTGAGCGACACCTGAGTGTTTAGTTTGGGTGAGTGTATATGAGTGTTATGTGTTCCAAAGCGATCAAAATCAGTTGTATGTTGGAATGGACACTATAAAAAATATAAAATGTTAGATTTTTGTTGATTATTTTTTTACGAATTAGATTTTCGGTTTGTTATTTGTTTTATATGAGAAAAAAATAGAACGAGATAGAGAGAGATACAGAAAAAGTTCGAACGATGCTGCCGATGACGATTGAATTGGAGTGGATTGGGGTTTTTTTTTTGCTTTTTGGATTGAATAGGAAATGCCTTGAAAGCAGTAATAGATTGGAAAAAAATCGCATATTCGAAAAAGATAGCGAGAGATAAATTTCGGACGAGAAATAAGAGAAGCTAGCGATGGTTTCTGCCTTTTGAATATGAAATAACGTTGTCTTTTTTCGTTATTGTATTTGAAAGATATCGACATTTCTGAAATTTCTTCAAATTTTAGATGAGACTTTTTTCTATGCAACGCATTTTTCAAAACAAAATATCTAATAGAGTGTCAAGAAAATGTTTTTAAGCACAACCTTTCGGAAGCCTTTTATTGTTCATATTAATCACAGTGGCTTTTATTCCTCATCGCGCGTGTAGTGACGACAGTCGAGTCACCTTACGTCACGGGATTCTAGTCACCTTATTTCGATAGTCGGTATAACTAAAGGACATGACAGAGGTTCATTCCCAAAGTTCACTCGAAGTGACGTTCCTCACCTAAAACGACTCCTGGAATCGAGTGACTCGACTGTCGTCACCTCACGCGCGGCGCAGGATAAGGGCCAGTTAGAACAACAATTTGACGATTTCGTCTAGAGTCTAACATCCAACATCTTCAATCTTACTGCACAGGTCTTTCGTCACACGTCTAAAGTCTTACTTCTAACGTCTAACTTTCAAGATCACACGTCTCACGATTGAAGTTCAGGGCCTCTTTCCTTACGTTAAATGTCTTACGTTTTACGTCTAACATATGTAGTTTGACGTCTAACATCTTACGACCAACATCACACGTCTAACATCAAACTTTTATCTTCCAAAGTCACACGTGTAATGATTCATCTCTTACTAACGCATATCGTCTGAAGTATAACGTCTAACGTCAAACGTCGGAAGTTTATCGTTTAACGTCTAACGACTAACATGACACGTCTTTCTGATAGTGAATTTCGTCTCAAATCTAACATCTAACGTCTTACGTCACAGGTCTTTCGTCACAGGTCTTTCGTCACACGTCTGAAGTCTTACTTCTAACGTCTAACATGTATAGTCTTACTTTCAAGATCACACGTCTCTCGATTGAAATTTAGCATCAAACGTTTCACGTCTTACATCATACATCTTCCATCACACGTCTCGTCTCTTACATAATACCTCTTCTACCTAATGTCAAATGTCTAGCGATTCTTTTCTTACGTTAAATGTCTTACGTTTTACGTCTTACGTATGAAGTTTAACGTCTAACGTCTCACGACCAACTTCACACGTATAACATCAAGAGATTATTTTCCAAAGTCACACTCATCTTTTACTAACGTATATCGTTTGAAGTCTAACGTCTAACGTTTAACGTCGGAAGTTTATCGCTAAACGTCTAACTACTAACATGACCCGTCTTTCTGATAGTGCCACATATCTTACGTCTCACGTCTAACATCTAACGTCTTTTCCCTGAAGTCACACGTGAAACGTCTGAAGTCTTACGTCAAACAGTTATCGTATATTGCCTGAGGTCAAACATTTAACGTCTTACATCCCACTTCTAATGTCCAACGTTTTAAGCCTATAGTCGAAGGTCTTACGTCCGATGTTCTAGTATCACACGTTCTTCATCTTACGTCACACGCTCAACGTATCACATCTCACGAAAAAAACGTATAACGTCTAATCTCTTACGTCTGAAGTCTATCGGCTGAAGTCTAACATCCAGCATCTGAAACTCAATGCCTTTTGTCTCACGTCTGAAGTTCATCTACGTCAAACGGTGTTACGTATCTTACGTCAAACGTCTCACATCACAAAACGTCTTACATAATCTCACGTTTGACGTCTGAAGTTTAATATTACACTTTCTTAATCTCATTCACGTTAAACATAACACGGCTTTTATCTAACGTCTCAAGTCTAACGTCTGAAGTTCAACATCTAATGTTTCATGTCTTATATCATCAAGCTCTTTTTACGTCTTACGTCCAAAGTTTAACGCCTTACCTCAAACATTTTACGTTCCTAAGTTCTTAAGTTCCACGCTTTACGTCTCACATTTAATTTAACACGTTTCACAGGTAACGTTTTACGTCTTAAGTCTAACGTCTGCCGCCTGACGTCTTTCATCAATATTTTAGTATTGACGTTATCGTCTAATGTCGGATGTCAAAATTCCAAAAATGTCGATTTTCTTTTTTCATTTTTTTTCAACAAGACGCGTAAAACGCTAAGGAGTAGGAAAGAAATGGCAAACATGTATCTGAAAGACAACTAATGTTTTTTTTGTAAAAGAGAAAGATCAAAATGTCTGAGAGAAAGAGCTTGAGTGAAAGGCAGCTAGACAGAGAGGGATAGTTTCCAGAATCAGTTTTTCAATCAGCTTAGGGGAGCGGGGATCGTCGTTTTTTTTTTTTGGTTTTTTTTTCTCGATTTTCAATTACTATGAGAGAGCATCAAATAATGAATTTTACTTTTTTTATAGTGTACCTAAATTAGCATAGTATACTGGAACGATGATTGCACCATTTTCCTCCGACATCGGCGTCACCGCGTTCGAGTCGTCGGCGTATGGCAAATGTTCTTGTGCATCGAGATATGTTGAGAGTACCAGTGGTTTTCTATCGCTACCAGGTACGCCCACGAAACGTCCTCTACCGTTACGTATCGTAAACTGCGACGAGGCCACCGGAAGTTTGCACGAGAGACGAAAAAACGAAAAGAAGAGAAGAGGGAGAATAAAAAAGAAGAAGAAAAACGTATAAATCATTTAGTGAATATTCGTCTAGGTTTGTACCTGATGTGATCCTCTAGATCCTCTACGAAGATTAAATGGTGAACCAGGTAATGAAAGTGAAGCCTAGAAAGTAAGTATAGGTTTACGGTTGGTTAGTGTGTCGTTAATTTTTATTTTGGTATTATAGTAAGTATAGAGAATAAAAATGGTTTTTTTTTGTTATTTTGATTTGGTGTCTGTTGGCGAGTATTCTAGGGGTATTTTTCGATATACTGTTATATAGAATAAAGTAGAACAGACGTGGTGAGGATCTCAGTTTGTAAGGTTTGTGGGTTTTGGTTTTCGTTTTTTGGAAATATAAATGTCCTAGAACAGAGATCGAAGAATGAGTTGAAAATGACAAGAGAAGGTAGAAAATTGTTAGTTGAATTGGTATAGATTGGTGTTCTTTGCCAAGGTGTGGGTGGGAACGATTATTTCTAAACAAGTTGGTGAGGGTGTAAGATTTTATTTTCGATCTCCACCAGAGAAACTAGTGATGGGGATCAGTGAAGAACGAAACGAGACAATTTGGAGCGTGAATGTGACATTGTTGAAATTGAGAATATTTTTGGTAATTGAATTGAACGTTTTTTAGTGATAGTGATTGGACGTTTTAGGCAGAAGCACGGAATTTGCTGGGTTAGGTGATTGGTGAAGTAGTGCACTAACAGGTAATCGGGGTAAAGTTGACAAACAATTCTGATTCCTATGCTGATCAAAACCCCAAAAATTTATAGACAGTTTATTATAAAAAAACTCAGATATAATCATGTTATTATTTTTTATTTTCTAGAAATAAAGCTTTCCCATAGAATTTATTCATTAGATATTCATATTTAACTTATTCGCAATGAAATGAGAATTTCTCTAGGGAAGTGTTTTCTCAAGAAACTCATAAAACTAAACCAAAATTTAAAATTGAAATATAAAATGCAGTTCCATTTGGAGCTTTTAAAACTTTTAAAGTTTAAATTTTCTATGATTAAATTTAAGTCAAAGGATCAAGATTTTTAAGAGGTCAAACACATTAAAAATTGTACAATATTTCATCATCATAACTTGTAATGTTTGATGAGAAACACTTTTTTATGGCACTTGGGAGTTTCAAAATAATTGTTTAAGGCCGAAACAAGTATCATATTTTTCTTTTGTTTTCCCTTCGATTTTTCTAGTTTACCCAAAAGGGGGGAGTTAAGTTCATAGTATTATATGAAAAATTCGATTAAGTAGTAGAATATTCTAACAGATCCAAGTAATGTTACTGAAGAAAAATTATGTGTTTATGAGTGAAATTATTCTTACTTTCTGTAATTTTGCCCAATTCTGTGATGGTTTTCTGTTATTCTATTTCTATAAATTGAATTTAAACATCATGATTGATTGGGTCTTTTCAACATTTTAGCTGGGAAAAATCAATTAACATCACCAATCTTATCATACTTTTCTAATTCAAATTAAGAAATCTAAATTTTACACAGGCCAAAAAAATCATAATTTTGGAAATCCATTAAAAATTCAAAAATTTTGTGAAATCTGTGAATATTTTACAATTCTGCATCCTGTGACACAGATTCTGTGACGAAATTTTGCTCAAAATTCTTGGAAATTACAGATTTTTCTGTGATTTCGGCAACCTTGGATCCAAGAGCAAAAAGAATTCAAACCTCGAAAGATGTGATTTTTTTCACCTTTCGCATTTTGGGATTTTTTATTCGAATCCTTGATTTTAAATAACTTGGTTTTCGATTTTGCTCAATTTACAGTTGCGTTCAAAAAATAATGAAATCGCGTGAAGCAGCGCACTCTCTTCTAACGTTTACCAGCTGCCATTTCTGTCTAGATTGATATTTTATCATGAAATTTTCACAAAATCTAATTGAATTATTCAACGTACACTCCACAAAATTAGAAGACTGTGCTATGACTGGAAAAAAGATACAGATTTTCTCGCAAAAAAGGGGAAATTTGAGATTGTTTCACATAATTCGCATTATTTCTGACAATTTCCATTAAAAATACTTGAAATAAGGCCAAAAGATGTAAATATGTTTGATCAAGTAATTGGTCGAGTTTCATTATTCTTTTTGAACGCCACTGTACATACATTGTATTGTATGTAAATTTGTTGCTTACAAAGTTTTGCCCAATTAAAAAAAAAAATAAGTCTTTACGTGTCATAAACAAATTCTCTAAAAACAATTGATAGCAGAAGTTAAGATGAGTCTAAAATAATATAGAGTTCATAGAATGCAGTTTTCATAAAGGTTGCTGAAAAAACATCCGTGTTTTGGCAAACAGAAATTCTGAATTTCTCTGATTTTACTCCAAAATTCTTTTTTGATTTTCTGTGATGCTGTTTCCATTTTATTCATTGAAAAGTCATGACAAACTAGGTTTTGCTAATGTTTTACTTTTGAAAAATCAATTGATATTCCCAATCTTAACATATTTAATCAATTCAAAGCTTGATATCCAAAATTTTTACTGTCACAAAAATTTATACATTTGGAAATACGTACAAAATAAAAAAAAACTGTGGTATTTTTGAAATTTTGTTTCTGTTCTGTGACATAGATTCCATAACTAAAATTCACTCAATATTCTGTGAAATTTTAAAAACCTTCAAAAGGAAAACTTTAAAAAAGCGGCTTATTTCATGAAAATTAAAAAAAAAATTTGATATCTAGCTTTAATTATTCCTAGAATCGAAACGAATGTTTAATGTAATAAAACATAATCAAAATGTACTTAACTCGGGCATTGGGGTGGCCCAAAATTGCATGATAAAATAAACTGTAAAATCAGTCGCTTATATTGCATTGGGAACCCTCTAATAAGAAAACAGAACATAACAGAACATAGTAGAATTTTTTTTCGTGATTCTGAGGAAGACATCTTTTTCCAAAAATTTTAAGGATTGGATTTACTTTGGAAGTTTAATTTTTTTTTTTTCATAAGTACGTCGAATAATTTTTAAAAATTATGACTCAGATGAACCAAAATTAATCGAGCCCTTTTAAAATGTTAAGAGCAGTAAAAATCTGAGCTCCATTTGGAGAAGTGAGTATGATTCCAGATCCATAATTGAATAAATGAAAAAGCATAAAGGCAAATGGTTGAAGAAACTTTAAATTTGAGGGTTGAAAAATTGAACTCGGTTCACTTTGATCTGATCATGAGTTGGTAGTTATATCCTCAATCTATATAAGAATTTATCCTGAAAGTTTGATAAAAGTTAATGATCCCTATCCTATGTTCTGTTTCCGGTAAGAAAACAATTTTTTTCAATCAAACTGCATTCTCCGGAAAATAAACAAATATATTCAATACGAACGAACACTGTTAGTACTGGAGCTTCAGTGAAAGGTAATTTTTCTGGTATTTTTAGCATGTAATTTTTATAAATACCTAATAATTTTCCTTCATATAAGCGAAACAACTCTCTGGAGCCACCTTTTGAGGTGTGTTTCAGTAACGATCTGGAAGAGAGCGAGTGAATAGTGTAAGATTGTAAGAGCATTCCTAGCCAGTTATTTGAAAAATGCCTAGACATTGTGTTCAGATTTAAAAAAAAAGAAATCTGTTTAAAAGTACTTCAATAACAGTATGTAAATTTTCTGTTAACTAATCAGATTTGAAGAATAAAGATTATGATAAGATTTGTCGGTGATATTTCAAAACATGTATTGCAAATTGCTATTAGAATTCAAAGTTTAACTGAATTAAATAAAAATATTTTAAAAATTTTGAAAATTTGGAGACAAAATTCCAAAAAAATCGAAGCTACAGAAATAAAAACCTGAAATGACACTTACAGTTATGGACATAAGTATTCGAGACATTAAGTGAAAAGAGGGTAGAGTGTAGGAAATTTCAAACCCTTAGATGGAGAACATTTCACAGAATCTATTCACATACAACATAAGTAAATATAACGAACTATTAAGAGTTACTGTAAATTTAAAGAAATGCGGTGAGTTGGCTTATGTCGAATATTTTTGTCCATCTGTGAATATAACGTGAAAAGTTCTCAAGAATTAGAGTGTCCATTTCAGGGCCATTTTAGCATTCCCGGGATTCGGGAAATCTTACGATCCTTTATCCGGAAATTCTCGGGATCCCAGGAAAAATTGAAAATGAAGATTTTAACACTCTACTGCCTACAAATAAGGTTCATATGGTATTTTTTAAATTTTTAGGTAGTATTATTGAAAAAAATATCAAACTTTTTCAATGCTTCAAAAGTTTAATTAGCAATTTTAAAACTCAAGACCCTAAGTACTTCAACCGACAAATTTGACTGATTCTTGCTGCAAAAATGAATTAATTTAGAAAGATTTTTCAGATATTCATCGACTATCCTTTTGTTTCAAAATATGTCATTTCTTTGCCGACGATTTTGCTACTATTAACAGCTTACGAAAAGAAAGTTCTAAGTGATGAGTGTTGCCTGTTGCAAAATAGAACATCAGATTCTTTTCATAGCGTTTCTTTATTGAGTTTTTTTGGTTTAATATATTTTTTGTTGTTTTTCACCTTTACACTAAGTTTGCGAGCGTGAAAACATTTTTATCAAATTCAATGTATTAACCAGTTTTTAGAAAAATTAAACATTTTGAGTCCTCATGAGGGTCCAAAAAATCCAGGTATTCTACTTGACACTAAAAAATTTAAATTCATAATCATATGATTATAATAAAGTAAGGTTATTCAAGAGTAAAAACCTAGACTAAACCCAATGCCAATATCTCGAAAACCCATCCCATAGTTTTTCAAAATTTTCTCACTTATTGAAATTATTTAATTAAATAAATTAAAAGTATCCAGTTTAAGGTTTTTCATTTTCAGTTCGAATAATCATAAAAAATTAGAAATGAAAATCTGCTGGTTGAAATTCTTATCAAATTTGAATCATGTTTTCGAAAATCATATGCATTTTCACTATTTTTAAAATAGTTTTCCGAATATGAAAAACAGCAAAAAACTGGTTTTAAATTCGAATTCGGAGCTCTTAAGCATTAATTCTTATACAAAATTCAAAAATTTAAAGCTTCAAAATGGCGATTCAAAATTTAAAACGCAGATTCAGAATCATCATTTGGAATTTAAATTTTAATGCAAATTCACAATACAGATTGAAAATAAATAATTCAAATAATGAATTTAGATCAAACTAAAACTATCGAATTTTAATAATAAATTCATTAATGAGGGCTCAAAAACTTGGCTTATAAAATTCTGATCTTGAACTAAGATTCGAAAATCGTATTTTTTGTACATTTCAGAAGTCGTATAGAAAAAGAATCAACTTGTAAATGAGTATTACAATTAACATAAAATTCTTGAGGAATTCAAGAGATCATAACTCAAAAATTCGATTGTGAGTTCAAATTCCAAATTTCAAATTTTTGATCGCAATCAGTTTGTACACGAATTGTACACGAAGTAAAATTATCTAAGTCTTGTTTTATGGAAAAAAAAACAAATTTTATTAAAAAAAAAAATCATTAACAAGATTTTCATTATGGATTTATTCTTTATGGAATATATGTGCTATTAAAGAAACATGGATCTGATCTTCGCCTAAAAAATCTGCACCAACACTTTTCTTGGTGTATTATTAAACATTTTTTATATTGCAGTTTTTTCAAAGCCAAATTTCAAACAAAATTTATTTCTTACTTTTTTTTAAATTTGATTTATTCTCGTCAAAGGTTAGAATCTTTGAATTTTCAACAGAGTTTGTGAGATTGAGCTTGTTTGATTTGAGAAGGGAAAAGATTTTTTTTAAACAAATTGAAGGTTCTCCTAGAAAAATCTTATTCTATGCGTAAATCAAAAAATTCAGATCTACCAGACTCAGAACAAACAAAAGAGTTTAACCATCGATGAAAGCGAATTCAATATTTTGTCACTGAACGTTTCATTATAAAAATTTAGCTCACCTTTTAGGTTTGGAGCCAATTTCCAAAGTTAAGATTCAATACGAAAACTTTAAATGTGAAAGTTTTTAAAAATGAGTAATCATTAAGTTACAAACATAATTTGTTTTATTGTTTTTATTCGTGTATTGTTGGACAAAAAATCATAGATAAATAACAGTCACCAAAACCCTCACACCCCCATGAGTCGGTTCTTCCTACGGCCCTGACTCTAATCGAGTTTCCACTTTTGATAATAAACTTTAGATTTAAATTTTGCTATCGATTATTTAGATTCAGTTCCCAATTGAGGACAATATCTAGGAAGGTGGCTTCAGAGAGCTTTAAATTGAGATTAAGAGAGCAAAATTAGAATTCAGAACTGACATTGAAACATAGCAGTTGAACTAACTTGAAATGGTTTTTGATAGCTTTCAAATTTAGTATATTGTTTACTTTGCTTGTTTGAAACATTCTTCTTGAGACCAAGGTTACCAAAATCAAAGAAAAATCTTTAATTTCACAGATTTAAGAGCAAATTTCATTACAGAATCTGTGTCACAGAACACAGAATTTCAGAAAAATTCACAGATTTCAATGATTTTTTAAAGTGCGTACGCATTTAAGCCATAATTTTCTATGTCAGTATTTCTAACTTTGAACTGGAAAAAAATGGTGAGATTGGTAATTTTAACTAATATTCCTCAAATTAAATTTATAAAAAACCCAATTTTTCATGACTTTTTAATGAAATTGATAGAAATAGATAGATAGAAACACGGATTATTTTTCGCAACTTTGGTTGAGACTTACAATTCATTCGGATCCTCTGATAGAAACGGGCTCGTTCCGGCAGAAGTTATCTGCTGCACTCTAGAGAACCGAATCAATGTTTGTTTTGGTTTGCCACATGCTTTGGGCAATTCACTATTGAGGCCCTCAGGATGAGAGAAGTGCGTCCAAAATCATCAATTTTTAGTTAGTAGACCTAACGATTCTTCATGTTTAAATGTACTACAACTTCGAATTTTTTATAACTTTTTTAAACACTTTTTCTATTGAATTAAGACTGTTCGAATTCGAACAATTTATGAAAAATCGAGCACTTGCACCCCTCTGATCCCAAGCGCCTCAATTAATGATTGCCAAACAATAGGATGGCGATGATGATGGTGGCGGTACAAATGTTTACATCATCACACGGTTAAGCTAGAATACTCAAATTAGGATCGTGGGAACACAACAGTGTTGCTAGTAATTCTAAGTAGAAGTATCAAAGTATTCATTGAGAAACGAGTTCTTTCCCGGTTAGGGAACATGAGAAGTTGAAATCAACTAAGAAAATCGCTAGTGTTTTAGATTATGTTAAAACGACTAGACAAAAAATGAAAATAAACGATAACTCTTTTTCACCATTTAAACCTGCGTTGTTACTTAGTTTTCAACAATTCTTGTAAAAAGAGTGCTTCAAAAAAAATACATAAATGAACATTTTTTTACCATTCTTAAGGGTATGTATTGGCTTTTCGGTCTTATCAGCTCAATTATAACACTTTTTATATGTGCTTCATCCAACGTTTCGAATTATATAAATTCTTTATAATGGAACTAAAATTAAATACAGGAGCGACACGTCAACATCCGTAGCGACACAGATGGGAGAGCAATCTCGTACGGCGGAGTGTTTTACTCTCTCGCAAACTCTCGCAAGCACTCATGGAAGCCGGGTTCTGGCGGTAAAGAAAACGCTACGAAAACTCAAACAGTGATTTTTTTTTTTTTTTTTTTTTCGAGGGAGTTTAACTGCCAGGGTCATTCTTCCCTAAAAAACAAACAGTGAGTCGAGTGATAGAAGTTTTGCCACGGACGTGTTCCAAAACGACGGAGTAGGCGCCGACGCCCTGGTCGATACCAGAATATTGGGCACGTAAGTCACACGCAAGCTTTCCTCCTCACTTCCGACATGAAATGAGAATTCAAATTCAAAATTTAGGGCCAGAATCCCGACGATTGATAAACGCTGTGGAAGCCCGATCAGGAGAGCATATCAAAATAATAACTCAATCGTATCTCACCAAGATATTTACATCTGATTCAGTTATAATTAAGTACTCCAAATTTTCGATTTTAAGTTTCTCCAATCTGAATTATATTTCATTCTGATTGACAAACTTGAATGGGGTTGAGCTCAAATTCAATGATCAAGATTTTTTTCGCATTGTCCCAAAATAAAATGATTATATCTTATTTTGATATACGTACAACTTTTTCTGAAACACGGACATCGAAGTCAACGCCTCAAACCTTACATTAACGAGTTTCGCTCAACAGATTCATAAATTGAACCAAATTTTTGGGAAACCAAAAATGGGGCATGATTTTATCAAATATTGTGGTTTATTGACCTTCCACTAGAAAATTTTCTCGAAGCACTCATATCTTGATAAGTTATAATTTTGATATAATTTGTTCTGTCCAATATCAAACTATGCAATCTAAATGAGATATAATCTTGATAGGAGCATATCAAAAACTGATATAATTTAGCTATAATCGTATAGATTTTTTAATATAATTTGAGATATTTTAACATCCTACGAGTACTGAATTATAACTCAATTAGATAGAAAAAAATAAGTATCAAAATATCTCATTTTGATATAGGTAATTTTGTTTATCCCTCCTGATCGGGAGTGCATCTGCTTTGGACAATAACACGAATGTCCGAGTAAGTAATTAATGTTAATATTAATTATGAGAAAATATGTTTTATGCTTCTGTATTTAATTTTAGTTCCTTGATAAAGAATTAATATAATTCGAAACGTTGGATGAAGCACATATAAAAAGTGTTATAATTGACCTGGTAAGACCGAAAAGCCAATACATAACCTTAAAGTTATTCCCGGTCGAACAACAAATTCATCATTCTTATAACGTTAAAGTTGATTTTTTTTTATATCTTTTAACATTTTTAAATGACCTTTTAAGAATTAATCTAAGTGTTTTAGAATCTTTCAGTTCAAGAATTGATGATGAAATTGCAATCATTTCAGATTTTCAAACTTACGGTCTCGTGTTTCTAGGGATTTTGGATCCAAATTCCCCCCTTATGCAGTGTATTGGAATTTAAAACTTTTATACTCTACATAATTGAGTTTTCACTTCTAATACTGAACATTAGATTTAAATTTTGCTTTAAAAATTTCGATTATTTAGTTTAAGTTCCCAGTTGAGGACAATAGCTAGGATGGTGGCTCCAGAAAACTTAACATTCAGATGAAGAGATCAAACTTAAAATTCAGAACTGAAAATAAAATATAGCAGTTGAACTATCTTGAATTGGTATTTTGATAGCTTATATCTTAAGTCTGTAGTTTACTTTTTTTGAATATATTCTTTAAAGGAGAGTGCTTCAAAAAGTATAAATAAACATTTTTATTCATTAATATAAATTGAAGTTTTTAATTTCGGAATCTAAAAACAATCAACAACTTTTTCAAAAATTGGTAGACGTAAACAGACCGTTGCATTTTGGATTTTCAATATCGATTACAACATTTTCAATTAGAAGTGAAATTATATTTAAAAGCAAAAAAAAACAAGGTATTCCAGCGATAAATATCGCAAAGTCTTCCAACTTCAGAGAATGCCATTTCAAACCAATTTTTAATTCGTTTCCAAATTGGAAGTATAATTCTAACAACTTAACAACTGAAAAGCAGCGCCAACAAGTTATGGTTTCAGTTTCAATTTCAATTTTGAAATGGCTTTGAAGATTATACACTAGAGTTCAAAAAAGTTTACATGATTTTTCACACGAACGAAAAAAAATACAAGAGTACAAAATTTAGATAACTCATACAGACTCATACAGCAAATTGTGCAAAAAAGAATATAATTCGATTTAAGAGAAACCAATCAAAATTTTAAGTACCGTAAAACGGGGTAACTTTGATCACCGGGGTAAATTTGACCAACAATAAACTTTTCCACATTATCATCAATAACTCAGTCTATAGTTTGAATTCTTGAAAACTGTTTTCTACGTTTGAAAGCCCATTAATTGAGTATCAAATAGGCAAAATTTGGTTTGTAATTTAAATCTTTTTCTGTTGTAAAAAATCTAATTTCAAAATCTTTAAATATCTATTTTTTCAACGCTCGCAAACAAACTGATGATTCCAAAAAGCTTTTAAAAGCAAAAGGGTTGTTTAATGTGAAAGAACAACTTTTTTTCTTTGTAAATGAACAGTTATAGTGCTATTTTTATAGTCATTTATTGATAAATTTTTGATATCAAACCCTATCAAATCGTTAACTTTGAAGAAAAAATGAAAATTGAAATAGTGGGAGGGCCTAGGGGAATGTGTGAAGGTACAAATCCATTTCTATTTTGAAGCTCAAACTATTTAGGAGTTATTATAATTTTTGCCCCTAAATGTAGGCAGCATCATAGTTCTTTTTTCGTTATTAAATATTTTTAAAATAAAACGTTGAAAATCAAGGTTAAATTGATAAACTAGCATTTGTAAATATTATGAAGGTGTTTCGTATCCTTTATGATCAAGAAAACTAGTTAAAACCATCAGAATAGAGACTGATCAATGTTACCCCACAGCATCAAATTCTAAACAGAGACGAAAACGATTTTTAAATCAAATTTCAAGAGGTCCAAAAAATTTCTGCATCCATGTTTACGTTCATAGGAGTCCAGTACTGGTTTTAAAATTTAAAACATGTCACATTTCCCTTAACAGAAAAAAATAATCGAAATATATTGAAAAAAGTTATCAATATTACCCCGGATTACGGTATTCTCTGTTTGCGAGATCAAATATTTATGCAAATTCAAACTATAGTGTGCAACCTAAAAATTAATTGAAAAAAGTCTGTAATTTTCATTTTGCTTCAAAAATTCGATTTGTAGTCTGAAGTTTCTCGAATTCTAATCCTTGCTTTGACTCCCATTCGAGTAAAGAAACATTCACTCTAGGATTGTTCGACCTTCAGGAAAAGTTCTGTCTTCAAGATCGATTCAGTAAAACGGTCGTAGGATTGATCAACCTTAAAAAAAATTGGAGCTCACGATGGTTGTATCGAAATTTGCGTACAAAAGCTCTACAAAAGCCATTTGATTAAGGTTGCCAGAATTTTCCCCGTGCGTATTCGGGCCGGGCTTTTTTTCAGTTTTTTCAGTTTAGGAATGGTGAAGATGCTTCTGTATTCTTATATCTGATCTGAAGGACTCTCTGCCACCTTCAGGTGCTAGTTTTGTGAAGTATTAATCATAGGATTTATATATTAAAAAAAAACAATCCTAAAAACTGAACTTCATTGAATTGTTGTTTAAAAACCTATTTAAGTAGGATTCAAAAGAATATGGAGACAATTATTAAAAATTACTTGTCTCTTAACACATTAAGGACGGCGAATAAATCTAACCCGGGAAACACCGTAATTCGGTCATCTATATCTACTGAACTGCATGCTACAAATTAAGCATCTTTGAGTTACCAAAACTTTTATGTTTAATTTTGACAAATATAATTTAGCATCTTTGAGTTACCAAAACTTTTATGTTTAATTTTGACAAATATAGTTTCATTATGAAATTTATAACATCTGAGTTATACTTCTAAGTAAAGAACACTCGCAACAAGCAAAAAACGAGATATCTCGTAGTTGATGCGCAATGTTTAAGTTTTAAGTCTCAAGTTAGTGGAAATATTGAAAGCGTAAAATCTAGATAATATGATGGTTCTAAAAACCAAATTTTTTGCTTTCAAATTTAATTTTAAAATTTAAAATCTAACATTGGAAGCTCGAAATGGTTGAATTTGAATTTCACTCTCTGGAGCCACCATTCGGAAAAGTTTCGCACTCTTACTTTTACAGTAGACGCACTCGTTTCAAACTTTAATTAAACTTCCCAATTTCCACCCAAAATTTCAACTGGACCCCCTCGAAATAGTAGGTAGATGATGGTGTCCTCGGTGTAGGGAGATGGTGTTGATGATGTATGTATGTATCTATGTGATCAAAAGTGGAAGATTATGGTAACATTTTTTTTCATCTTATGTCAGATAGAGAGATTAGTAACATGGAAGGCATATGCAAGACACCTACCTTCGGAAAGACCGCGACTCCCTGCGTCGTGGTTTTGTTGTTGTTGTTGTTCATGTGTGTGTGTGTGTGTGGTGTACGTTTGTATTGAGCAGTTGTTGGTGTGGGTAGGTGGGTGGTGGTTGTTATGTTTGATGGTCGCGATTGAAGGCGGGGTGTGGGTGCGTGTGATTTTTTTTTTTCGTTCAAATATTTTCAACCACGAGAAGGTGGGTTTGGATTCGGGTTTTCGGTTGAATCAGTGTAGTTGGATATTTTGGGTGTGGGTTTTGATTGTGTGCGAAAGATCGTTTACGTTTGTTTGATTTTGGAATTTTCCGTTTCGGAACCACTCCAAAGTGGGTGTGTGAGCGCATATGATTATTGTTTTTTTTTTTCGCCGGTTGATTGCGTCCGATTGTTGATGTTTGAGGGTTTGTTTCGCAAAACCCAGATGTGGGTATTTGAAATTAATTTTGAATGTTTGGTTCCAGCGTCCGCAGGACGTGTGGGATTGAGTGGGTGGGTTGGGATGAGTGTGAGAATGTATGTATTGTAGGTGGGAGCCCGCGGGTTTGTGTTTTATCACAGCCCGGATTGTTTTGCGTTGGATGATGGTACGATTCGATGGATTTGAATCGGCAGCGAAGCCACAAAAGATGGGCCGCGAATTGGCAGATGAGTCAGATAATTTCATGAACAAACGATTGCGAAATGAAACGGAGAAGCAGAGAATAAGAGAAAACGATGTGATGATTTTTTCTCAAGTATTTCAGTAAGAAGCGTGCAATCTTTTAATATTAAATAGGTTTGGGTGATTTTAAGCTGGTTTTCATGTAGGAAGGAACCAGGAAGTTAACTTGCAGGAGTGTTCTCATGCATATTCGATAAACATGCAGCAGTTGAAAGAAATTTGTTTCAAATGGCCTTACAAGTTTTTAACAATTGTGGGAACAGATTCCAAGAGTCTTCTGAGTTCGGTTTCCGAAAAAAATCAAATAAAAACATGAAAAATTTCAAGTAAACAAAACTCGGAAGCACTTAACGGATACAACTGATACTCTTGAAACTATACTACGAGAAGTTTTATGTTGATATTCAAAACATAACCAAAAAAAGGTATGCAACAGAGCTCTTATCAAAGCTTCAATCTCAAAACAAAACCAGAAATTTTTGGGGCATTCATTTTGTTTGTTTTTCCTCCAAAAGCAGCGGCAAAACTTGCTCGCTAGACTGTGAAAAAGGCTGATTTGAGTCAGTTTTTCTATTTTAAAATATTTCAAAATAGATGAATCCTACTTTAGGAGTGAGCATTTCCGGTCCGTACTTCCTTCACCCTTACGAGGATTATTCTCAAGAACTCCCAAGCTATGATTTGTTGCTTATTTTGCTGCTGCAAACCAAGATGATGATAAAAGATTGAAATGATGTGTGTGTCGGTCGAAATGAATGTCGGTATATTGGCCGGAGAGCCAAAATTAGGGACGGTATCGCAAATTATAGGCCAAAGAATATGAAACATGAGACGGGAAAAATGTGGATGCGAAACGATTCCCCAAGAATGGGGGGATGATGATGATGATTCGTATATCTGAATGGGGTTTGGTCGGCCGTACGGAAGTGAACCTTTTGCGTTTGCCTTCTCTGAAGAAGGGGTGGTGTTTTGTTTATGTGTTTGTCTGTTTTATTGTTTGTTTGTTTGCTAGTTTGTTTGGTACTCTTGGGACTTCTAACTTCTAACAATATAGGCTAAATATAGCAGTAGAAGTAACTTATTTTACATGTTTTGAGGATGGGGAACAGGAAGAAGAGTAAGTTATACCATAGATATAGACATAATTAACATTAAAATTCAATATTAAGCTATCAAGCGGAAGCGGTTCATGCTAGTCTATGAAGAATACTTCTGAGCTAATCATTTTCGTTTTATTGTTTGTTTTTGAGACGGGGACAAGGAATTTTAGTTTATTAATTGGTTCTAATCTCATTGGGTTTTCAAACGGATTGAAAGACACAAACACAAGAGACTAACTGACTAACTAGAGAATGGGTCCAATTGTTGCGAAGAACTCCTTTTCGCTTGCAGTGAATTAAATTGAGTTTTGTGAGAACCATTTTGAGCCGAAACAGTGATGATATAATTGTGTCAAATTGTAAAGGGAATGTGAGTGTCCTGCTTCGTTATTTAATTTTACTAGGATAAAAATAGTCTCTCGTAAACTCGAGCGTTTTTTTGTAATATTACATTCTACAGACCCCTCTACAGTTGTTATAAAAGTTTTGAAATAGTTTCTTTCACAATGTTTTCAATTGTCTAAACAACAGTTTTTTTTAAACAATCTTTTAAACAGTTTCTTTGAAAGCACATTAAACAATAACTTTGGTACTCTTTTCAAAAATCCTTTGAACAGTCCACTAAATACTTTCTCATCAGTTTTCTTAATTTCAAAGTCCTCCAACATTTTATCGATGGTAACTTTAATGGCTCCTTCGATAATCTATCTCACAATATTTGCAACTGTTCTTTAACATTAAACGTACCGGAGGAGGTCAAATGACTTTTTTTTTAAACTTTAAATGACTATAAATGCTATTGTAATTGTTTTCTCACAAATTTTTCTTCATGGCTATTTTTATTTAAAAAATGCACGTATTTTTTAATTACAATATTTTTTTCAAAGCTTGTAGATTTCGAAAAATGGTATGTGGTACACGTATTTTATATCGCCAGAGGTCTAATGACCCCTAACAGTTTTTCGCTAAAATTCACTTGTTTCACAACCGATTTTTACAAAATTTATAGTTTCGGAAAGCTTGTAACATCACTCAAATATGATTTTCGGACAACATTAAGCTACAATCATTTATTTTAAAGTTATTCAAAGTCAGTTAATCAGTGCTCGAAAAAAAATCACTTAGTGTCTGACAAAGCTGAAGTTGGAAACTATATGGTGCACATATGGAAATATTTTGATAAAATTTCTTTAGATCATGGCCACAAAAAATGGTCAAAAAATAGTACTTTATAATTAATCAACCGCCAAAGCTGTTCCAGTTACAGTAGAAAATTTTTTAAAAATGAATTGGAAAGTTGAATGAATTGGCGATATTTTGGCATTTTAAAATTTCATAACACGAAACAAAGAATTTTGACGACTATTCGAAGGTAGCTGTCTTTTAAACTTTTTATCAATATATGCATTTTCTGAGACAATTCTAGGAACGAAATTCGACTTTGCACTGGATTTGGAGTATGTTAACGCGTGTTATCGCAATAAATCTTCCCTTTCATGTGCATATAGTTTTATTGCCTAAATCTTACGTTAACATTCTCAAAATCCAGTGCAAAGTCGAATTTAGGTGTTAGAATAGTCTCAAAAAATGCAAATTGATAAAAAAATCGGAAAATAGCTACCTTTGAAAAGTCGTCAAATATTACGTGTTTCGTGTTTTATAAATCTAAGGATGCCAAAATGTCACAAATTACGTCAACTTCCAAATCACTTTTCATAAATTTTATACTGTGACTGAAACAGCTTTGGCGGTTGTAATGCATGTTAGTTCTTACATCACTTTTTTACACTTTTTGTGGCCTCGATCATAATAATAAAAAAAATCCATATGTGTAACGTATAGTTTCATTTCACTTTAAGCACTTAATATGACTTACAGCCTTCTTGCCGAAGTATGTTTTTTTTAAAAAAAAAAAAGAAATCGTCTTTAAATAACTTTGGAATTAATGATTGTAGCTGAATATTGTCAAAAAAAAAAACATATTTGAATTACATTACAAGCTTTCCAAAACTAAAAATTTTGTAAAAATCGGTTGAGAAACAAGAGTTTCATTTGAGAGAGTCATTTGACCCCTTGCAGTATAAACAGTTAAATACAAATTGGCGGTATGTTTAGTGTTAAATACTTAGTTTATAAAAAATTATTCAAATATCTAAGATATCCAAAGTTTTCAATTATTGAATTCCTGCTAGCTTTGTTCTCGTGCAATAATAGCTCTCCTGGACTAGATGGCTCAAAATTTAGTTTAGTTTTAAGTTCGGCCCGGTCCGGTAGCCCGGATTTCATTGAAAAAAGCCCGGATTTTGCCCGAATTTATTCACTTCATTTGCCAAAACAAACAAATTGTGTAGTAAAAATTTCAATTTACGCGTCCAAAACGAAAGTTTTTAAGCAAGTTTTATTAAAATATTCGTGACAAGTTTTTTGAAAGTCTTAGATACGATAAAAAATTGCTGAAGAGAAAACATTTTTTTTCAAGATTTTTTTTCTTGATTTGTAATTGCTGGAATTCGACCAAATTTGCCCGGATATTGCCTGGATTTTTGGTTGACATTTTAAAATCAATTGCCCGGATTTTGCCACGTTTTTGGAAAAATAGCCAGGATTTGTCCGGCCCGGGTGCGTGCTGAAAAAATTCTGGTAACCTTACTCTAGATTGCCTCAGTTTATTGACAACAGAGGCAGAGATAGCATTCGAAAGCAAAACAGAAATGGCTGCGGTTTTCTTGGATATTAAAGGCGCTTTTGAAAAAGTTGCAATATCTGTTCTTTCTGAGAGCTGAATAGATGTGGTCTTTCTCCAAGTCTTAACAACTTCCTATTTAATTAACATTCTGAAAAGTGTATGAACTTTAACTATAGAACATTAAAATATATGGGTGTTCCACAGGGTTCATGCCTTAGCCCTTTTCTCTACAATATCTACATCAGTAACATCGACGATTGTGTCAAAGAGTCGTGTAAGTTTTTGCAACTAGCTGATGATGCTGTTGTTTCAATAATTGGATCAAAAGATATGCAATATACTTTGTTCAAAACCACTGTGTTATCAGTTATAGAATATGGTAGTTTTTGCTTTAAGGATGCTGCTAAAACGCACTTAGGTAAAGTTGGAGAGGATTCAATACAGATGCATTTGAATATCACTTGGAAGTATGCCTTCAAAGCAGGTTAAAAGTTTGGAGATATTAGCAGGAGTACTTTCCCTGAAATGTCGATTTCTAGAGCTTTCTCTAAGGTTTCTGATCCGTCCAAAATTTAAAAATATCCAAATTATAGACAGCTTTAAAAAATTGTTTGGCTACAAATAACGATCAAGGTTTATGAGAGTTTATGACCGATTTTTTACATTAAACATAACACCATTCGATAATAATGATCATACCAATACCATAGCTTCGGAAAGAGAGCACGGTTTCTTGGCATTTCTATGAGAAATTAAATTAATTATATCTCAGAAGACATTAAATAATTAGTCAAACCCGGCCAATTTAGTAATAAATACAGTCAAAACGAACCAGGCTACAGGTTCTACACTGATGGCTCAAGTATTGATGGAGGATTCGGATTCGGGATTGTGAATACCATGTGTAACAAATTCTATAAATTGGAGAACCAGCTTGCGAGTAACTTTTGAATTGCGAGTAACTTTTGAATGCATCGATGGAACTGAAAGACATTTTCAGTGAATCTGCCGAATAATGTAATATTTACATGTGCATTTTTTTTTGTACCGGTCATTCAAGTGGTTTTTTAAAATAGCGTCCAATGAAGAAATTCGTCAACTTTAAATTTTGAGCGCACCTTCCCAAAACATGTTCTGTTTTCAAAAGATTTACATTCAAAATGAATCTTAACTTTAAATTATATCGCCAAATTTGGCAGGTTGTCTTTCTTCTGCACAAAAACAACATATTAGGGTAAAATACCTAGATTTCGACAGTTTTTGGATGTTTTGTAAGAGAAACCATGTAAATAAATTAATTGACTAAAGTTTTCCATTTTAAATATGATTGGTTTTACGCAGAGCGTACAAAATTCACCATCATCAGTCATAAAACTGTGACTGTGAAAAAGTTAAAGCAGTCGCATTCATAACAGACGCCTTCAAATGAGTAACCAGTCAAATGGAGCGTCGGAAAAATCATAGTCGCCTTCAGCCCGTCGTGATTTTTTTGACTGTGACGGAATAATGTTTACATCAAAAAATATCTTAAGACGACGCCAAAAAACACAAGTTTCGTTATGGTCGTGGCTGAAAAAAAAAATTATACAACGATCATCGTTTCCGTTTTTGAAGATTAGTCCAGGATAGTTCGGGACCGGGACTTTTCCGAACGTAACATCAACTGTCACGACCGAAAAGAATTCGCTAGGGACTTGAAGGACAATATCGACTACGCGCAAAAAAAATGCCTTTCATAATTATCTATATAAAAATTCCTTTACAATATTGTAACTCCGCAATTGGTAGTATTTTTATAATCCGAATTTTATTTGTTTTCAACACTGACAAATCGCCCAACAAGCAATCCAAATACACACAATTTTTCGAATCATACATAAAATGCTTTGAACCGACGCCGTCAACTTGCTTGACGACCGTCGTTTGAAAAATAACATCCCTCACGTGAACAGAAATCCATGACGATAGTCAAGGTTTTCCAACCCCTTGAAGCTTGACTGGTAGTCAAATGAGATTTGAAATGTGATGATGAAGGGAAATCAGCAACCATGTCAACAATGATGCTTGAAAAATGTCTGCTCTGGTTAGACGAATCAGACTTTTATCTTCATTCTCCACCTTTTTTATGGATCAATAGTTTCAAAGCAACGGTTTTATTATCCTTTTATTAAAACCTCTCGATGATCTAGTTTTCGACATTCAATTTTAGTTTTCGGCACAAAACGTTTTAGTTTTCGACAAGCGTATTTCCACCTCCTTTGTTAGCTCAGGAATATGAATATTTGTATACTGGAATTGCTTGTATACTTTACGGCGTTTTTACACCATGGAAACAACATAAACATACCCAAGAAGATGGGTGTCGAAAAATAGATTATTAGGTGAATTTTCAGCGCTAGTTTTCGACAGCTCAAAAAACATATAGAAATTTCATTCAATGTTAGCAAAACTATAAAATAAATTACCGAAAGGATTGATTTCAGAACCTTATCCAACCATTGATTCCTTTTAAGTTGCTTTAAATCGAATTACATAAAGGGAAGTTTTTTCGTGATTCAAAATCATTCTTATTTGGTTGATGGCATTAAATTTCACAGGTGATTTAGAATGTTACTTTTAAATGATTAATTCACTACTATTCAACATCTTATTTAGAAGAATTTTTATATTCAACGTATACTAAAGAGGGAGAGCAAAAATAGAAAAATATGAACATAGATAGCTTGAGCCACTAAATAGAAAGATAAGCCTTCATTTAAAAATTTGTCGAAAACTAGCTCATGTCGAAATCTAGAGTATCTACCCTATACTTTTTATCACCCCTCTCAAGTTAACAGTTTACAGTAATTACACGATTCCAGATCCAACCAAAACAGAGTGGAACTTGTGGAACTTAAGCCTAGTCCACACTAGGCAACATGAACTGCGATTTTTGTTATGAGACGAACTTTGTTGTCTGTTGTTGTTGTTGGAAACCTGAGACGGTCTCAGTGTCTCCCGAAGAAAATGGGAGACGCTGAGACCGTCTCGAGACGAACCGTCTCCTAGTGTGGAGGCTTTACGGAGGCGCTTTGCAGTGAAAACAGTCGCATTTGAAGGCAGTCTTCTCTGTCGATTTATCCATTCATTCAAATTTTAAAAAAATCTCTTAATTATCTTCAAAACATCCAGGATCGGGTGGTCGACCAAAATTTAGTAGTTTGAAATCCACCAAGGGCAATTATCACCAGAGCAGACATTTTTCAAGCATCATTGTTGACATGGTTGCTGATTTCCCTTCATCATCACGTTTCAAATCTCATTTGACTACCAGTCAAGCTTCAAGGGGTTGGAAAACCTTGACTATCGTCATGGATTTCTGTTCACGTGAGGGATGTTATTTTTCAAACGACGGTCGTCAAGCAAGTTGACGGCGTCGGTTCAAAGCATTTTATGTATGTTTCGAAAAATTGTGTGTATTTGGATTGCTTGTTGGGCGATTTGTCAGTGTCGAAAACAAATAAAATTCGGATTATAAAAATACTACCAATTGCGGAGTTACAATATTGTAAAGGAATTTTTATATAGATAATTATGAAAGGCATTTTTTTTTGCGCGTAGTCGATATTGTCCTTCAAGTCCCTAGCGAATTCTTTTCGGTCGTGACAGTTGATGTTACGTTCGGAAAAGTCCCGGTCCCGAACTATCCTGGACTAATCTTCAAAAACGGAAACGATGATCGTTGTATAAATTTTTTTTTCAGCCACGACCATAACGAAACTTGTGTTTTTTGGCGTCGTCTTAAGATATTTTTTGATGTAAACATTATTCCGTCACAGTCAAAAAAATCACGACGGGCTGAAGGCGACTATGATTTTTCCGACGCTCCATTTGACTGGTTACTCATTTGAAGGCGTCTGTTATGAATGCGACTGCTTTAACTTTTTCACAGTCACAGTTTTATGACTGATGATGGTGAATTTTGTACGCTCTGATTATCACCAAGCTAGCGGTCTGAATATTTTGCGCACGACTTGACCACCGTATTTGTTTGTTTTACCGGTGGTCAGCTTTTTTACCTTGTATAAACGAAGTCAGGCCTTTTTATGATTCAGCTGGACGAATTGTTAAGCTATTTTTATTTTTATCATTTCCCCAATCGAAATTTTTAGAAAGCTTTTGACATGGCCATCGGAACGGGGTAAACGCCCTAATCCCCCTCCCCCTCCATGAAGATGAAAAAATTTCAAATTCTTTATCACCTTTTGATGGACTGCCAAAATGATTCTAGAGTAATAATCTCAACTCTGAACTAAAGCCAAAACCTCGAGATCTTATCCCAGGTTCACAATTCTACTAATTTTTTTTTACTTTCTCACTTGTTTAAATTTAGTCTCGAATATCGAATTTCAATAACATTAGAATTAACTCGTCAGATTTCTCAGATTCTGCCCGATTTTTTCTCCTTTTTTTTTCAAAGGCCGAAACGTTGGTCAAATTGTAAATTTTGTATTTGCTTATTTTCTACTGAAATGCCAACTAAAATTACTAAATGAGCTTTTAGAATTATGTATTTTGCGCTCAAATTTGTTGTGAAAATTTTATCAATGAATCTTATTTAAAGATTTTTAAAAAGGATTGACTGATGTGTTTCAATAAAAAAAACAATATTTAAATTGTTTTCTAGAAAATTTCAATCGAATTATTTAGAGGCTGATAATGAGAAAAATAGCCCGAATTGGCACGGCTCAGATACTTTCGGAAAAAAATCGGGAAAGCTTAGGTCACAATCATTCCGGATTTTGTGGTTCCGAATTTTAATTAAACATTAAAATTTAATGCTTGTGATTAAATTTCGGATTCTCTATCCAATTTATTGTACTTGAATTTCAGTTTGGATCATCATTCGTAAAAAATCCTGATTCTAATCTTGATTTTGCTTTTCAAACTCAAACTTTTTGCATATTCCATATTCGAAATTCAAAATTCCGGATTTAAAATTGCAAACCAATTTTAAGATTTTGATTTGAAATTTTTACTTTTAATTTTTATGCAGGATCGGAACTTTAAAAAAATTTATAGCTCGCAATTTTTATTTAGATTCACATGTCAAATTTTGAAATAAAACTTAGTAACGAATTCATTTGGAAAGCCAAAAATACAGAATTCAAATAAGAGATTTTTGGTTTAGAGTCTGATGCAAATTTTAGGCTTCAAATTCGGGATTTAAATTTTAAACTTAGATTTAAAGGCAAGATTCAGATTCGGAATAAAATTAAAAATTCAGATTCAGCTCGAAGTAAAGTTTCTTAATCAAGATTAAAATATCAATGTAATAATTCTATAAAGGATTCAAATTGCAGAAGATCGTAGTTTCAAAATTTTGATTCGGGATTCAAAATTAAAATTTAATATTTAAGCAGAGACAATTATGAAACACAAACCAGAAGCAATCACAAATTTGTATAAAAAAATTTAGATTCATTTTAAAGATTTCGTTTTAAGAAAAATATAGATTTTTTTTAAATAAATATATTTTTTTTTGTTTATTTGTGACACTTTACCAACGTTTTGGCATTCGTGTCAATAAATAAATATATGTTTCTTATTCTTATTATGAATTAAATCATTGGTGTTAATTTTTTGGCCAAAGAACTTGTATTTTATCTTTGAGAGAAAATTCAACTGGAAATCTATTTTTTTCATTTGTTGTTTAACATTACATATTTATATTGCAAATTCTTTAAATACAAAGTTTCAAACTAAAGTCTTCAATTTTAATCAAGTTTACAAGAGTAGAAAATAAATCTGATTGAAATCGTGCACTTCATCTCTCATTTTTATTTGTAAAAATTTAATAAATTTTCACAAATGCTAAAAATGGTAATCTTTGTGGTTAAAAAGAATTAGCTTATTAGTATCAATTTTAAGTAAATACAATTTTTTTTTAAAATAAAACCTTCAAGATCCCATATTTATTTTTCAAAACTTCATATTAAAAATTTGCAACTTCAAGGATTTGTTCAGATTCTTGAAAGTTAGGATTTAAAATAAATACTTACTATTTATGTAAAATAGCTCAAATCCGAAAAATTATATATAACTTCCTTTTTTTCTTTTCTTTATGCACGCATTATTCAAGCAAAAACGTTATAGGAAAAAAATTGTCAGCTAAATTACAATATTACAAGATAGCTTCACTAAAAGTTTGATCAATATCCATCGATGCATTTGAAAGTTATTCACAAAACAAGTGTTGCATTTTTTTTCGAATATACTCCTTACTCAACTCTGGATGAAAAAATTACTAGCTTGGCACCGAGCATTCACAATAATATTTTTCTAGTGAAATACACCTAACGTCATATGAAAAATTGGAGCTGTCAAATTGAACAACAAGACCACAATTATATCCAAACAGTTATAATACTTAAATGTGAAATACTGACGAGTTCTATTAATTTCTTCCGCTAAAATCATTTACAAATACAAAATGATCCAATATGTTCTGAAAAACAAACTGAACTTATTAAAACTCTCATGATTCGAAATTAAGTTATCACGACTCGAATCTATTGAGCGTGCTATAAATTTTATTTGATGCTTCAATTTCTGTTGCCCTTCCATTATCATTTTTTCTAAGATTTTTTTTTAAATGGACTAGCACAAAAACTCTTCTCTGATGAATAATTAGTTTCCAAGCCCCTGCTTAAACCGTTTTTAATATTGAAAAAAAAAACTATCAATCAGATCATTGAATATTTGAATATTATGAATTTATCAAAGAACCTCGGGAAAAAAATTTTCATCGAAAGTTATGTAAAAGTATTGAAAATAGATTTTATATTTATTTGTGGGCTTGTAGCAACTGGGTTGCCAACTGAGCTATAGTTGGCAACCCAGTTGCTTCCTGAGCCGATGTTCGCGAGTTCGAGCCCAAGAGTAAAAATCGAACACAGTTCTACCGGATAAGTTTTTCAATGATTGCCCACCAATTTCAATGTTAATATAAAGTCGCGAATGCGTCGCGAAATTTATGTGCTTAAAAAATTGTAGTTTTCTCGTAAATTTTTGGTTGAAAGTTTTTTTTTTTTCAAGTTAAGAATTACCATAGCTTGTTGATGAAGTTCAGCTGCAAAAATCTGCATAACATAACGAAGGAAAAATGATTCTCAGATTCTCAGATAATTCAACTTTAGTTTTGTAATATATCGTAAAACGGGGTAACATTGATCACCGGGGTAGCTTTGATCAACGTAAAATTTCTCCACATAATCATCAACAACTAAGTCTAAAATTAAAATATCTCAAAACTTTTTTCTACGTTTTTCTACCAACATGTTGAGTTTCAAATTGGGGAAAACTTGGTTTGTTTTTGAAAATTTAAATGTAAGTAAACATGTTATTTCAAAATCTTGAAATATATATTTTTTCGAAGGCTTGCAAACAAACACCCTTCTTGATGAAATCAAAACGATAAGAAGCAGCATGTTGACTTATGTGACAGTTCAACTTTTTTCCTTAGTCAATTTATAGTTTTGGTATAGTTTTTGTTGTATGTTGAGGAAAATTTTTGATATTTAAAAATAGGGACGTTTTCCAAGAGTAAGCCAGTCTATGACAATAGGCTAGAAATCCTATTAAATGGTAAAGTTTAAAGGAAAAAATGAAAGGGGAATAGTGCGAGAGCCTAAAGAATTGAATGAAGGCAAAATTTCATTTTTTGTAGTTCCTATTTTATAACTAATGTTAAAAAATTTAACCCCTTAATTTATGCAGCATCATTGTCCATCTCAGATTTGAATTGTTGTTTGAAATTAACACACGAACTGCTTTAGTTTATCAATTACTAGCATTTGTAAATATTATGAAGGTGTTTTTTATTCTTTATTATCAAGAAAACTCGCTAAAACCGTCAAAATAGAGACTGATCTATCAAATTCCAATCAAAGACGAAATCGATTTAAATCAAATTTAAAGGAGTCTAATGAATTTATGCAACCATGTTTAACATTCATAGGAGTCCAGTTTTGGTTTTAAAAATATGAAACATGCCACATTCCCCTTAACAAAAAAAATCGAGAAATATTAAAAAAAAAAAGATCAATCTTACCAATCTCAATCTTACGGTACCAAAAATTTTGAAAAAACTATCAATAGTATTTCAAAATATTTAAAAAAATGCATGTTATTTTTCAATGAGACCACTCTATTTCCATAAAATGACAAAATAATTGAATGTTGTTGCGAGATCTATATTTTAAGATTTGTATCTACTTTCAATCACCTAACCCATCCAAAAAGTGTCACGAAGACGTAATGCTAGAGTGAAAGTGCTCAACAATAAAGTTGGACCTAAAACTGATTTAAATGTTATCTTCTATCATGTACCTACTGTAATTCCCTAACTACAACATGTTTGTGTGTTGATGGCTGTGTGTGCCTGCATATGTATTACTGTGTTGGAACTGTTTCTTCTAGAAATGTGACAGTTTTATGTTGCTTCTCTAATCTCTAGCCGCAAAAATCTAACGTTTAATCCGTAGAGGATACTTGTAGAAGGATCAAGTCGTAACAAGTACTTAGTTTTGGGGAGGATATAATCAACATCAACGTTGGGGAAATATTGTACAACATTGAAATTGTTTCAAATCTCTCTATAAAATGGAACATATAATTTTCTACAATTAGTCAAAACTCATCACTGCCACAATGATTTCACAAAATTCAACTTGAATGAAACCTGTCTTTTAGTTGATGATTTTTTTCTCAAATCTAGGGTTCAAAGGGGGATTAATTTTGGGAGTAAATTTTCATGTCTTCTAGATCTTTGCCTTTGCATTTGAAACTTATTTTAAACACATTGACGTGATGTTGTGATAAATTAGCTGAGTGAACATAGCTTCGGATGTGGTTTGCTTTTGCAGGTGAAAATCCAGATTGATATTTTGATAAATTTGCACTAAAAGACATGACTTTTTGTTACCTTCTTTTTTGTTTTTTTTTGTTTTTGGTTTCTTCTCAAGACACAAACATCAAAAAACTAAGATTTGGAATGGGTTGAATTTTTTTTTTGGGGTTTCTAGGGGGGAGAACACTCATTCTATGTGGGAAGGGAGTAAATTTTGTTTGGAAGGTTTTTCTTCTAAAATTCAAGGGTACAAGTCCTTTCGTTTGGTTTGAGGAAACTTTAAAAAAAGAGGAAGGGCCAGGGGAGGGGTGCAACAAGCGGTTCACATACTTACCGCGCTCACTTTACGGGCTTTTGCAGTGCCAGCTGCAGTAGCTGTTGGTGCGGTTGTTCTTGTGATTTCGCTCACCGACTCCAATCCTTCGCTCCGGATCGACATCTTCTCCTTGTTGTTGTCGTCGTTGCCCTTCTCCTGGCCCACGAACAGCTCGTAGCTGTGGCAGGAAAAGTCCGACGGGCTTTTGGCGATCTCCGGGTTTGCTGCGGCTGCCGCTGCCGCCGCATGGGCTTCCAGTTTGGCCGCTTTCGCTGCAGCCGCTTCTTCCGCCTCCTACAGATGACAAACATTGGGGCCATGTATGCCGAGCGCAAAAACAAGAACCAGAGAGACATATTAGTTCATTCCTACACCTCGGAATCCTCGATTCCGTGCCACACCACAACAACACTCAATCATTGGAAACATTGAACACATGAAAGCCAGACGTTTTGACGACAGCACGCATCACGACGATTCACACAAAAGTACAGTTGGTATAATTTTGGGCCTTGAATTTTTCGTGTTGTGTTTGTTTTTGGGATCCGCTTGTCCTGAAGTCCTTAAAGCGGTTTGCCAAGGCGTCGATAGTTTTTTTTTCCTTCTAACCAAACAACACTTACCAATACCAAACACATTAGCAGTTTCAATTAGCGTTTTTTTTTAAAGATATAGTGATAGAAGTTTTTGCACAACATTTAAAATCGTCAGATCGTCTCAAACATTCAAAGCTCACTCGCTCAGCACACAACACACTGTTATTGCATTTTTCTACATTGTACTTGTAAAAATCGAATATAAATTACTAAACCATAGGATGTAAACGAATTTTGATAAACAACAGGATGACTTTAGCGTTCCGTGAAATGATACGACGACAATCGTTATCAACCCAACTGGATGGGAACCGCTTGATGGTGACTTATTGCTGAATTTCTTGATTGCCCTCAAACTTTGGCAAAGCATTTTGAAAATATTTGAAAGCAATACCTACATGTCGTGTTTTACTGAATTTCACGTTCCTATATTCTACATCTGTGAAACGGTTCAATTCATACGCTAATTTGCCATTTTTATGCGTAACAAAAACAAATGTTTTCTAGTTTTCATAAAATTTTACAAGGAAAATTCATTTAAGAGAATCACGTTTTTCCAATCAAGAACGCTTCGCGCTTTCAAGCAACTTTTCGAAAAGTCTATGGAAAATCGCGCAACACAAAAACTTCGGGTTTCTTTTTTTCACGAAAGTGGATTTTATGCACTAATACTTGTTTGGCTTTGAGGCCCTCAAATATTATTATCTACTAATCAAATCCAATATACTTTTATAAAAAAAAAAAAAAAAACAAAATTAAATCCAGTATATTTCAAAACGCCGAAGAAGAAAAATATTTTTCATGCGAAAGGAATGAACAAACTTCGGGCCCGAGGAAAACCACCTAATGTTCCAGTGAGAGATGTACTAGCTGTGCTAGATTTGGACTACATGTTCGAATTCTGCCTTTTTCTAAAAGCTATCGATCTTCGTCTATAATTTTTTTTTTATTTTCATGTTTCCCTTTCTATCTTACTTTCTTCTCTCACAAAGTGTTGAGTTAAGCAAACAATTGTAAACAACCAAAATAGATTTTGGCTCCTTAAAGCCTAAAGGTATGAGCCGTTTCAAATAAAGAAAGTGTAAAAAAAAGGAATGAACAAAATAATTAAAAAAAAGTTAAACACGTTTAAAAAGACCTTATTTAAAAAAAAGTCGATTAAAAACAGGCTGTTTTTATCATTTCATGAGCAATTTGTATTAGCAAACTCATTCAATGACAAGCGCTGATGTGGTCTAGCGGATAGGCTGTTGCGAGTCTGATTTTGATATTTGATGGTGACCAGTGGACATAAGTAAAAAATATCAGTTTATTAAATCTTAAATCCAACTTTCCCAATTTATTGGAAAGAGGTTACAGTTTCATGTATGGACACGCTTTTTTTTATAACTCGGCTTCCTACACTCACTCGATTGGTTCAAAGTTGATGCATGAAGAGACACGAATTTTTTTTTTCGAAAACAACTTTTTTTAACTTTTGTTTATCGCTGACAAGAGTTGCTCGAAATTCAAATTCTTTGCTCTACAAGTTGAAGATTTAAACTCAACGCGTGTTGTGTAGTACTTTTTGAGCGAGAAACATGATTTTTGAACTTCTTTATTTACAATTATTTTTGTAATTTAATGTATAACTTCAGCTAGTCAGAACAGCTAGTCAGATGTCAGTACCATTTTATATTCAAATACTAGGGAATTTTATCCTGAGCACCCACTATGCATGCCTAAGGTTGCCAGATGGCGCGGGTTTTCCCGAGTTTGCTTGGATATTTAATACAATAGTTGGGAAAAGACCGATCCTGCTCAGTTGCCCGGATTTCATTGAAAAAACCCGGATTTTGCCAGGATTTATTCACTTTATTTTCCAGATAATAAAAAAAAAACACAAATTATGTTGAAAAAGTTTTTATTTGAGCATCCAGAATGAAATTTGGATAAAGTTTCATAAAAATATTCATAAAGGTTTTTTGGAAACCTAAGATACGGATTTTTGGGCGATAATTTCGAAATCAAATGGCCAGATTTTGCCAGGCTTTTAGATAAGATTTCCATGATTTGGACCGCACACGGGCTGAAAAAAATCTGGCAACCTTATGCATGATGAATTGCGTTTTTTTTTGCACTAACAGAGATATTGGCGATTTACGAAGAATTTTTTTGAATTTTGAAATATTTAGAGCTAAGATGGGGCAAATTCCGGTAATTCCATGTACCCATGAAAAAAAAACGTCGTTTTCAGTTATTCTCTTTAAGTTACATTATCAGTAGCAAATATATACGTTCATGAAAGCAAATATTTTACAAATAAAATGCATCTTTTACATGAAGGATTAAGAATCTTAAAAATTAGGGATTTATGAAATATGGATTTTATAAATTAAAAATTCAAAATTGAGTCCAAAAATTCAAAACATTTTAAAAAAAAACCGTTCTATCAAATATAAACTTTCTACGACTACTGATTTCGATTCCCGCTATCGGCTAGAAATTTTTTTGCGAATCTCATCCTTTCATTCTATAGCTGGCTATATAATTGGGATGTTCAATCAGTTTCCAGCAAAGTGGATTTGATTTAAATCAAACTGATTGTAATCATAATCAAAATCTCGATTTCATTCACTTGATTGTTTTTAGTTATTTCAATCAAAATTTCTACCTATACTTGGTGAATAAAATACTAAATTTTGTGAGTTTGGAATTATTTTTCTCATTTTTCCGGATTTTTAACCATCTAATTTTATTCATTCCCTCGGGAATTTGAAATGGATTTATTTCTTGCTCCTAGTGGATATTCCGCTAGTTGTGAATAATGAGGATGTTGGTCAGGACCCGCAATTAAAACTGTCTATACTGGATTGTTTCAAAGTGTATCCATGTTGGCAGAGAGGTTTCCTTTAGTCATAATGGGTCCTGTCCGGACTGTAGTTGGAATAATAACAGGAACGTAAGATGCCAATCACATACCACGTGGACACCCGAGGGGGATGCGGAAAGAGATTATGAAAATGTCTATGTTTGTCTTATGTATGTCTATGTCCTCGAAGAAGGGAGTAGGGGATTGGATAATGTCCACGTGGACATACTTCATAAATATCACTCAAATTTAATTCAATAAAGATAATTTGGCAAGTTGGCATTTCAATAAAATAATCTAAACCATGTCTGCTAATTTTTGTTATTTTTTTTTTCAAGCAAAGTAAAGTCAATTTCCTTTTTTTCATAACATCATCTGAATTTTTATGTTTTTTTTTTCTTAAATTTTGACCCTTAACGTTTTTAAAAGCTATGAATAAGGATTTATTCTTTTTATTTGCTGTTTTGATTTACCTGAACCAAGATAAGAAAAAGTCTGATTGAGTAAATTAGTAACACCAACACGTAGTCGTCTTTAAGGGGGGGGTAGGGTCTAACACTTTCAAAAAATCGATTTTTTTATTTTTTTATTTTCTTATTGTAAAACATTTCAAGAATGTTGTGTCAAATTTTCAAGTCAATTGAAGCAAAACTGTAGAAGTTATAGGCCTTTATCTCCTCCTATCTAATACTGCAAGAAAGCAAGAGCAGAAACTTCAAACGCGTTTTTCTCGAAAGCACATTTTTAAAGTCCGTGGACATCGTCATTTGAAAACTACTTATCCGATTCTTTTCAAATTTGGATCATATTTTCTACATATAAAATACCAGACCCCAACGTTTTTCTTTTTTGATTTTTTTACTTTGGGGAGATTTTAGAGGTGAAAAATGGCGGATTTTTAAGTGAAAAATCGTAGTTTTCACTTCAAACAGCCACAAAAATTTCATAAAAATATTTTTAAGTTAAATAAAAACGTTGGGGTCCAGAAAAACATCTATTAAAAAAATTTTGCTCTGATTTTTTGACTTCAGATGATTCTGTGCTGAGATACAGTGTCCACCGCAAATCCTGTTTTCAAAAAGGCATCCTCGAAAATGCTCCGTCACCGGTTCATTTTTCAATATTTTTCTACGAAAAAAATACTAAATGTTCTTTTAACAATGCTTTGTATAATGCAAAAAATTTGAATACATTTGTTTGAACGATAGCTCTAGAAAAAAATCGTGAAAATTGTGTTTTTTTATACCCGTTAGACCCTACCCCCCCCTTAAAAAGTGATTGGTGAATTTGAATAATATTTTTTCATTCAGTAAAGGAATTGCTAATTTGTTTGAGAAATTAGCGATTTTAATTCAAAAACTTTAAAACTTGTTTTCAAACTTTAAAAATTGAAAATTAGAAATATGTCACTGTGCACAACCGGGCCAGGGGTTTAGGTCAACTAAATGTCCACGTCTGTCCACGAGGTATCTTAACGGCCCCTAGGTGTTTCCGCTCAAGAAGTTCCTTGACGGGGACAGCGGAAAACATACATTACAAATACGAAAGGTTACGAAGGAATTTGACATTTTTTTCCAAGACAATCATAAACTCGCCAATTAGTCTAGAATGTCTTTTTGTTTCGAGGCGTTAGATACAAAGTCGAATCTATGTGAATTTAGTTTGCAAAGCATTGGCTTATCTGTCTTTGGTGAATGTTTTAAATCATGAATCATGAATGTTACACATATACAGCCTTTATTCTACAGAGTCGAACATCTCAGCTATATCACAAAGCAGAAGAACTTTTGTATGCTTAAAGATTTCCTTCAAAAAGCAGTTTCTAAAACAAGTCCTATTTAAAGAAAAAAAAATCTGATTTAAGTAAAAAGAAATCAGATTTATATAAAAGAAACCCTCGATTTTTTTTTAAATCTATTGATTTTTATCCACTATGGTTGCCAGCTGGCCAGGTATATACACGGATGCCGGAATATCTGTAAGTAATCTAGCCCACCTGGTAGCCTCGCTCTTCTAAAATATACTCACATCAACACACGCAATACATTAATTCCATAACAGTTCATACGAAGCCATGGTGTCCGGGTATGCGCTGCATTGGAGATTTGTCGAACCTAATAATTTGAAGAATGCATGTGAGCTCATACTTAGGCAGAAACTGCGGTGAAACCATGCCTCCATGGTGGATAACCAACATACATACAAACATACTTGAAAAAAAGATTCCTTTACAATACATTTTACTATTTAGTAATGGATTAGAATGTAGGTATTTAGCAATATATATATTTTTACGCTTGATAAACAAATACCGACAAACACCAAAATATACAGCAAAATGAGTATGGAAAAGTGCTAATTTCCAAAAAAATTGTTTTGGCAACACTGTACAACCACGCAAACTTAAGTGCACCGTGTAACTTTGTAAAAAGTTACAGGAATTTTAGTTTTGCTTTTACCTTTTCAAATATTTCCTGAATCCTGAGAACTATTTTACCACTTTTACCAACTTTTGGGTAACTTCTATATCTATATATTTTTTCCATTTTAAAATATTAATAAACCTTTTTCAATTCAAGTCTTACAGTGCACTTTGGGAGATAAGACGGACCAAAATTGCAAAAGTGATTGCCACCAATATTTTTTTCAATATTTTTTTATGAAATGTAGACACTTTGATCAAGAGAAGTTCAAAATTTTTGTGCTGTAGGAAGTACCATACTCTAGATTTTAGATATTGAGCAAAATATGCTACTATAAAAACTAGATCTAAATATGCCAAAAAATAGTCTTATACAACAAGTTTCGATCATTACAAGCAGAAATGATCGTCAAATGGTTGAAAAAGTTATGAAATATTTAGAGAAACATGAGGGTCGAAGAAAAGGAAGAACATAAGCCGTAGATATAAGCCGAATTTCTCGAAAAAGAAACATAGGCCTACCGCCTGGACTTGAACCCGCAATTTCCGCTTCAGTTCAACGGCGCGCTAGCCAATTAGACCAAGGTGACCGTGATGGAGTCGACCGACACCAGCGTACAATTCGAGCTGCATGGATCAACTGCTGGACTTTTCATCGATTTACTTCTTGTATACAAGGCTTGTGATATAGCTAAGTTGGCAAGTCTGTTGTCTCCTGAGCCGATGTCCACGAGTTCGAGCCCAAGAGAAAACATCGAACAGAGTTGTACCGGATAAGTTTTTCAATAACGATCCACCAACTGTAACGTTGATAAAGTCGCGAATGCCATAAAGATGGTAAAACAACTATAATCGAAACAAAAAAAAAACTTCTTGTATACAGGGTTACTAACATTATTTTTCAAAATTCAGATACATGAGAAATAAAAATAAGGATACATAATTTAACGGAAGTTTCGTTTGAAGTTAGGACCTTTTTTTGGTTGTCAATTTTCATTTTAACCCCCACCAATGTCATTTCGTAAAAGTACCCATTTTCAATCACATTTATAAAAATCAGGTTTATTCCTAAAGATCAAGGAAAAACAGAGGCTTATCAGGTTATCAGATTGGGGTTCCAAAAATCAGGCAAATCCTAAAAAATCACGCATATTAGCAACCCTGCTTGTATATTTCGCACGTACAGAACTGAATTAAAGACAGCGGTGGTGGTTAAAATGTGGATTGGCGACTAAAAAAATGGTCCTAACTTCGACCGAAATTACCGTTAAACCATGTATCCTGATTTTTATTTCTCTTGTCACAGAATTTTGAAAAAATAAAAAATTGGCAACCCTGCACTCGTGTTTGCCTTATATTGATCCTTCTTGTTTCTCTATCACCACCCATCGACTCGGGATTTTAGACGAGCAAGCAATGGTCGATTGCTTCGGTCTTGTCGCTACTTACGGTCAAATTGGTGAAGCGATCAGCTCAGAAAACCGAAGTTACAGTAACGTTCATAATTGTATAGAAATTGAAAGCACGTGCACTGTCACTTCGATTCTATAGAATTCTATAGATATCGCATTTTTTGATTCTTGCCTGAAATATTGCACCTCACGTAACTTTTGATCCCACCGATAGAATTTTTCAAAAACTTCAGACATGCTAACTTAATGTTTAAAAAATCACTCTGCAAAATTTTAATAAAAAGTGTTGCGTTATTTCTGAGATATTGAAGTTTGAATGGTAAGAGTCCAAAAAGTCCAATTTTCGTAGAACTTCTGTATCTCAGACCACACAAAGTATAGAAAGCTCAAATTTTGTGACATAATAGTGTGATAGTTGATCTATCATACGCAGAAAATTTGATCATAGAATATCATCAGAGTAAACAGTTATGGATGTTCAAAGTCGAAGTGACAGTTCGCGTGCTTCCAATTTCTATACAATTATGAACGGTACTGTAACTTCGGTTTTCTGAGCATCCAGCCACCAGGTTGATACATGATCCATTTTATTATCGAGCTTTGCTCCCGGATGGTGCAAAACAAAAGGAAAAATATGTACACTTCGTATTATCTGATGAGGCCCCTACTACCTCGAATAAGCGGGTTCTACTGTTATTGGAAACCGAGATATTTCTATTCAATTAAATTCTGTCAATTTGTCGAGGTTATGCAAAAGATGGATTATTCGAAGAGATAGCAGTATTAAGATGTAATGCTGACCATCATAAAACAATCCATTTCAAAAAGACCTTTTTTATAGACGCGTACATTTAGTTTACAATCATTATTTGAATGCCATAACGCTAGTAAAGTGTCGAAAAGAAAACTTTTAAAAAATATTTGAGATTTGTGCGCATTTAAGCATATTACCAAAATTGTGTATATATTGATTACTGTTTGCATACTCAAAGGCGCTTATCACGTTGACTTTATTACGACTAAAAATGCTTGAATGAAAACAAGATGTTAAAGTAATTTGCTGCAAGTCGTATTCCTTTCGTATTTTAGTATAAGATGTGAAACAACCTGATAAAATAGAAGAAATACGTAGGTTTTTCATATCAAATATCTTTCAACAAAAAAAAAGTACATTTGGTATAATTTCACGAAAAGAAGAGTACGCCCCTATCTCGACCGAAAAAGAGTACATGTACTCTTAAAAGAGTACGTATGGTAACCCTACTCTAGGTTCCAAGCAGACCGGATAAACAGGGAGGTGATTCTGTCTTGGTACATTTCGTACGGTGATGGAAGTTTTTTAGAAAAATATGAGGGTCAAAGAAAAGCTACTAATGTGTAATTATGAAAGAAGAACCAATGAAAGAGGAATAATCGATAACGAGTAACGATTTAACATCTTTGTAACGTTACAAAAAGATTTTAATATATTTCCTTTCAAATTTGATTTCTTAAAAAACCTTAAATTTGGGAAAAAATACTGTATATGAATGTATCAATAATAGCAAAACAAAATTATATAAGTTAAATGTAAACAAAATAACAAAGCCAGGTTTGGAGTTCATCAGGAAAAATACATAATATTCCTCCAAAAAATTAGAAAAAAAAAACAAGAAAAGTGCTTTGTTAAAATTTCGATTACTCAAACTTCCCCAAATCTATGGAAAAATATAAACAGAAAGACCTATAACTTTTTTTTCCAAGTCCAAAACTACTAGATGTATTGTAGAAAATTGTTTCTAGGCTTAAAATGCTTACTGAAATCAAGTGTTGAAATTTTTACAGTGTTGCCAAAATTAATTATGATTTTGCCAATGGAAATTTTCACTTTTTTCCATAAATTTTTCAATTTCAAGGTGTTTGAAGGGCACCTCTGAGTTGTCCAATCAAAGTGAAATATGGTACTGTTTGTAATCTTAAAAAAAAATTAAAATTAGTGGGTGAGAGCAGTGAAATTTTGGTCCTTAACAACCTCTATACAGCTAAAGGCAACCCTAGTTTGATTGAAGGGATGAATCATCCTAAAGGATGTAAATCCCGGAACAAAAAAAAAATTGAGTATATTAAATTTTTTGAGAATCTGACTCACTACCACCATTGGTTATTACAAAACGCACCGTCTTTGACTTAAAAAAAAAAACTTTCGCTCGAGCTCACACTTTACATTGGTTTAAAAAAAAAACCGGCAATAGACAGTTCCATTTGTATGAATTTGTAGTAGCTGAAGTTAAAAAAAAGTTTACAGTTTAATTATCGTGATTGATTCATTGATATTGGACCGAACACGAAAAACCAATAAAAAAATAACATCAAACACGACATGTAAGCAAAGAAAACGATAGGCTTCCGTATGGTTATAGCTGACAAAAAAAATTGTCCTCTGTATAATTCACACTCTCCCACATTCATACACATATAAACACATATTTTGACATCACACGTACACAGGAAGATTCTATAGCACACAAATAAACAAAAACACAAAACTGCATCAATAGAAGAAGAAAGGAAGAAAAAACAATTTATTTTTATTTTCCGGTAAACAAGGACGACGACGACGAAACCGGTGGTAGTTTCGATTTTTTAGGTTAGGTTAAAGTTAGGTGCGGCACAAGGCAATTAAAAATTCAACAGTTGTGGTACACACATCAATCAAGTTCCCATCCGCCACGGGATGTACCCTGGAGCCCCCGGATGGATGGCGTGTGTTCCACTTTTTCGGGTCGGAAACGAGGGAAGGCGGAAAGTTTATTTCCACAAAATTTTATCGATTGATAACGATTGTCCAGAAATAGACTGTGGGGTCGGTCAATTTGTAATTACATAGTTAGGTACCCTACATGTGTTTTTCACTTTTGGAGAAAGGCTACACTGACAGCTGGTTGAATTATACACAGCCACTGAAATGTTGTTGTTCTTGTGTGATTACTTTACTTTGTGTATGATGTATTATTGGAAATGGAAAGTTGTACATAGAATGACATGACAGAGAGATTAGAGTACACTTTCGAGAGGTGACAAATATTACAGTATGACGGAATGACACATGATAGGCACAGGAAAATGGCAACCGGACAGCAAACATGGTTCTCGATAGCGAAACTTAAATCCAAACACAAAACATTGGTGAAATGTGGATAACAACTAAAAGGAAATAATCCACTGATAAGGCAAAAACAAAAACGAAGAAGAAAAGAAATTCTAAAGAATTCGCTCACCCGAAGCGCTTCTTCCTCGGCGGCCTCTTCCTCTTCGGCCTTCTTCTGGAGTTCGTCGTACGACATGGCGACAATGGCCAAGATCAAATTTACAAGGTAGAACGAACCCAAGAAGATAATCACAATGAAGAAGAGCATGTGCCACGGTCCAGCTGATCGTAACACCTGTTTTGCGCACCATGAAGAGAAACAGAAGATGGTTTGTTGTTGTTCTTGAGGGGTACTTTCTTGAGGGAGGTTTTCAAGGGGCGGTTGCAAACGATTTTTTTTTTGGGGGAGTTAAACGGGAGCTAGCTACCGTGAGGTTTTCCAGTTACTTTTTGGTCCTTAAACTTTTTGTAAAACAAATTTTCTAAAGACACCTTCTCTACGATTACTTTGATTGAATCGCTCACGGCAACTGACGCTGGTCAGGTTCTAACCTAACAAATCTATGTCTACTTGGATTGGGGAATTAAGGGGCAAGGAACTTTTCTACATTACTACTGCTTTGAGCTCTCGCACATTCATACTCAGACATTGGATACGAACCAGTTGATATAAATTCTCCCAATAATCTTGGGTCATGAGACGAAAGGCAGATAAGAATGCCCATCCGAAAGTATCAAAACTTGTATACCCGTAATTTGGATTATCTCCATAACCTTGTAAACAAATATATCCTTCCTCACATTGACTGTGGAGGTTGGATTTTTTTTTTGCGTTTTCGTTTCAGTATGGTTTGGTTTTGGTTAGGTTATTAGACGAAGATAAAGGTTCGTGGCGTGAAAAGAGGAGAGAAAGAAAAAAAAAGTAATGTGTCGATTAGCTATCTCTGTTCGTGGAAACCAATCCGAGAGCCTTTCGTAGAAAAACCCGAAAGGCGAGACGTCGAGATCCGTACCCAGCACCCGACGAATTTCCGCAAAGGGGCGTGTCCCCGGTTTCCGAGAAATACCAATTGGCTGAAAGTAGACGAAGACGAAATTAATGGGTAAAATAATCAACCCATTTGTATGAGAAAGAAAAAAAAATTGCCCCCACGACCAGACTAGAGAGTGTCAGATATTGCTGCTTACAGTCGTTATTGTTGTGCCGTTCCCAGTTTTCGGCCGTCAGGTTCCCCCAGGAACCGTCCATCGGGAACTCCTTGATGCACTTCTGCGTCAGCACGCCCATGTAGATCTGCAGCCCCATTAAAGCAAACACCGATAACGAAAACATGGTTAAAATTATCACATCTCTGAGATTCTTAACGGACTCGATGACGGCGCCGACGATGGTCTTGAGACCTGTAGAAGAGGAAAAGATGTTAGATAAGGACAGGGTATGGTGTCAGTAATTTATATATGGAATGTTCCATGATCACTTGAGGTCACTGTAGATTATGTTATTTAAATTTCTACGAATTTTTCGAACTTTTCCCTTTTTAGTAGTAGGAGAAAGTCGGGTAAGACGGACACCCTTAGGTGGAATCGCAATAGAAAATCAGATATTACAAAATAAGAATTGAGAATTGCACGAACTTATTTCACCCTCAGTTTTCTATCGTTTTTTTGAAATCGTGTTTTTACATTGCGTGGTAAACTAACTAGCCTATCCTGACTCATATCTAACAGTTATATTCAAAACTTGGATCAACAAATATTTAAAAACACTTTCAGTTATTCAACTATAAATTTAAATTGATCTATATTATGATATTTAATAGTGAAAAACATTCATATTATGGATGACCGTGAAAAAATTGCAAGTACTGTCAAACATAAATCAACTATGAAGTACGGGGTGACTATGGACCTGGGGGGTGAGTATAGGCCAAAATGAAAAATGTTTGTTTTAGAAATATCTTAATAAGTATCAGAGATATCGTTTTCAATTTTTTACACATGATAGCCGGCATATCATTTCCTTTTTTGCTTTAAAAAATTTTGTCTCATAAACATTTTGTTTTAATTCTTAAAATCGTCTTAATTAAGTGTCAAAATGACAATCAAACTACATTGCACAAATTTTTCATGTGTAAACTCACACCATCAAATTTCATCGCAATTTTCCTGATAAATACGTGCATTATTTAGGATCTCCTTAACCAAAATCAGTGTTTTTTCTACAAATTGGTTGAATATGTTAAGAGTTATTCCAATTTTTTGAAGCAGTGTCCAAAAAGTACAAATGGGGAAGAAAATAGGCCAAGCTAAGATCGTGGTTTCCACAGCCTTGAAGCTACTTTTTGAGCTCCAAAAAAAATAATGAATATTTAATTTAAACAGCAATCGGAGATAAGGTTAGTTCGTATTTTTCTAAAAGAAATCAAAATTGTGTGAACTACACATTTCTTTTAAATGTCTCCCTTCAAACTCAGCACATATTATGCAGACTTGAGACGTTGCTTTTTTGTCCCATGAAGCGAATATGAAGCGTGATAAATGCTTCGGATTATAAAGGAAAAAGCATGTCTTCAGCGACAACTCTACTGAAATCACATTTCCCAGCACTGTTAAAAACCTTGATTAAAAATTGAAAAGAAAACTTGATTTTTGGTTTTAAAAAATGGTATCTTTCCAACAAGTGTGGAACCACCGCAAAAATAAATTTCGTAAGCGCCGAATTGGACTGAAAAAAAAATGAAGATACCTTCCAGGATTTTATCAACACAAAACGAGTCATTTTTGTAGAAGGTTCTACGAAGCGAAGGAAGAAGTTCAATATCTCAGCCGGAATCAGCACTACAGCCGAGGAAATTGCAAACAGTGATAAAAAAATGAAAGCAAAAAAATACGAACAAGAAAAAAAGCGTAGGAAAGGAAAATCATTGGGAATTAGAAGAACTTTCAATAAAATTTATGTTAAGAAAGCATTGTTTTTTTAGACAAATTAATATCAGCAAGGACCGGCATGAGAGAACATTAAAAAGGGCCATCCGTATACCACGTTAAAAAATTAATACAGGAAGCACATGTTTACCAGCTATTCAAATAAAAATACAACGGATAAGAATATGAGATAGACAAAGAAGAATGATTTTATCTGCTCCTATTGACCTCGGTCGAAGTAAAGGAACTGGCTGATTAATATTTATTGATGATCATTATATGAAACTGTAAGCCAATATTCTATATGAGCCTGTACGTACCAAAGTGGAGGCAATATACGGACCAAATTTTACTCACCTTGAAAATATAATACTTTGTATTGCGTTTTCAATAATTTGATAGAAACTTTGCTTTGCACAAAATCTTAGGATTGTACAACTTACAACTTTCTATTGCCTGTCTTACAATTTGATTACAATTTCCTTTTGCAGGTAGCCTGAGGTTTGTACAACTTTCTTCACCATTTAATACAATTTATTGTTACTGTACCCCAAAGCAATTATATTTTTCCTTTATTACGATTTTACTATGAATCGCCGTGAACATAAATACAATAGAATTTAATGTTTACTGCAAATATAAATGAGCCATATACAACTTCACCTATATCTTCTCTCAGTCTCGAACTCACAACGTTCCGATCCCTGTCTTTCGATACTTCCTCGGCGCCATTTCATGTTGATACAAACAAGCAAATTTGTTCATGTACAGTTGAGAGTTCCGCTTAAATATCAGTTGATCGTATAAAATACCACTGACTGCATCATTTCGGACTCCAAATCTATTTATAGATGTCATTTTTAGATATACAACTTTAACCTATCTCATAGACGATTCTATTACAATCAATAATAGTATTCAGCGCTGTGCGATCTTAGCTAGCTATTTACTGTACTGTTAAACGATTCGACAATTTGACATAAGATGATTACGATATTACTTAGCATAGGAATTGCTTTATTAACAATTATTTACCGATTAAGTTTATCTCAATAAGTGACTTTGAATTACAAGTACGAATAGATAGTTTAAATTCCATTATACGATGTTCTCACTATTACTGT
Source organism: Uranotaenia lowii (assembly GCF_029784155.1). Taxonomy (NCBI): domain Eukaryota; kingdom Metazoa; phylum Arthropoda; class Insecta; order Diptera; family Culicidae; genus Uranotaenia; species Uranotaenia lowii. The sequence continues at coordinate 350,822,622 of NC_073692.1, read as the reverse complement.
ACGACCTTTCATGGAATTAATATGTCATCATAGATCGCAAGCATGAAAGATTACTTAATTATACAGTGAGATTAAATATTGAGCTTTACCCAATTCTACTGCGATTCAAAACAACTTTATTGATCTTTCTCTACGATTAACAAAATGTTATCGTATATAATGAACTATACAAACGATAAACGATAAAATATAAGTTGGTTTAGCTACAACATGATGTTCATACAATTCCAATCTAAACTGGATGCTTATACAATCTACAATGAACACTACTTTACGATTTCTTGTTATCTGTGTAGCGATTCGGGAGAAGACCACGAAACGTGTTGGCAATCGCTTCGAGACAGGACTACTAGGGGCACACGCGACGTTGTCCTCCCAGATAGCTACAGCATGGCGCTTGGAATGCCTAGAAAGAAGAATGTACCCTGACGAAAGGCTGAACGAAAATCTCCACAAGCAAGTTCTTGAATATGTCGCCAAAGGATATGCGCACAAGGCAACTCCGAAAGAGCTACAGACTGCAGATAGAAACCAAATCTGGTACCTGTGGTGATGAACCCTAAGAAGCCGGAGAAGGTACGAGTCGTTTGGGATGCCGCGGCTAGAGTCGATGGCGTTTCACTCAACAGCCAATTGTTTAAAAGCAAAGTTCGGAAAATCGCACAAGAAAAGCAATCAGGATTCATTTCAAGTTGGAAAACGTATACCTCCGAGTGCTGTGATACGCACATGGTGATGGTTTCCGTTGGATATTTGTCGAACATCATCACTAACTCGATACGAGAAAATATACCATGCCCCATCGAGGGCTACCGTTAATATTCGTCACGTGGCTTTTCAAAGGTGATCGACATACTTGATGATACATTTTGAACGTCGCTCCCAAAATCTTTAACGAACGTCTATCCACGCATCATTAATGATAATGTTCGTCATTGATAGACGATCATGAATGTATCAGAAGGAAAAATTGAAGAAATATCAGGACCAAATGTATAAAAAAAAGTCGTAGAACATGCTGGACAGTTCATTGCAGTTACCTAGTAATGATTTGTCCTTCTAAATTAAATTTAAAAAATCAACTGATAGCCTCCACAGATCGCTCAAAACTGATACATATCAGTTGTGATCCTAGAAGGTAGAAAATCATCGAGGAAGGCTATCATTATCGAGACGTTCATAGCTGATAGTCTGCGTCCTTCTTTACCGCATCATGTTTTGCAAGAGTGTTTCAAATACAGGAGCGTCGTTGTCATGCATGATTGTGTTCATTGTTTGAATGGAGAAGAAAAAATTGACTGCTTCGATTCTTTAGCTAAGAATGCAGTAAACATGGCTCAGTGAAAATGAATGATTTTCGGAACATTGTTGAAAAGACCATATCAGCTGTCGTCGTTACTAGGAGTGCTTTTCCAGTTTCGAATAGCTGTTGGCAGCTACATCAAGGAGATGTTCCAGCAGATCCAGATAAGGTCAGCGGAAGATTGTGAGGCCAGCGAATCCAGATAAGGCCAGAGAACTCCCAACGGTTTCTGTGGCGCTCGGATCCCAGCCAAAAACCGGACATCTACCTTATAGAAGTGGCAATGTTCGGGGCCACATGCTAGCCCGCCTCGGCACAGTACGTGCAAAAACTGAATGCGAGACAGCACAAAAGCAGTTTCCGAAGGTGGCAAGATCAATCAGCACTCGACCTTACGTCGACGACTACTTCGAGAGCTTCGATGACAAAGAAGAGGTCAAGAGTGTAGCTGCAGACCTTCGAACAGTACAGTGCAACGGTGGTTTTATTCTGCATAATTGTAGATCGAACAGCACTGCAGTTCTTGAACATCTCGGCGTAGCAGAAAATCACTAAGACAAAACCATGAACTGGATAACCGAGGAAAAAGTAGCACGAGTGTTGGGCATGTTGTGGAAACCGTCAACCGACGAACTCGGATTCTCGACCCAAATGAGCGTCGAAGTGAGGAAACTTCTTCGAACTGAATCCAGGCCAACCAAGAGGAAGTTGCGTAATGACTCTCTTTGACCCGCTGGTACTGTTGGCACCGTTTCTAATACACAGTAAAGTGCTCATCCAGGACTTGTGGCGAGCGGGAAGTGGATGGGATGAATCGGTTTATGACAAGATATTCGAGCGGTGGTTAGAGTGGACCAGTATGATAGATTTCATCGATAACGTACGGCTAGCGCGCTGCTACTTTTCTGAGGCGATAGTTGAAACCTATACAAATGCAGAAATCCACATCTTCATAGACGCCAGTGAAGTGGCCTACTCCTGTGCGGCTTACATCCAAATTATCAGGCCAGCTGGAACAGCGGAGTGTCAACTAGTGTCTGAAAAGGCGAAAATGGCGCCACTCAAGCGATATCGATTCCCAGATTGGAATTGCAGAGCTGCGTGTTGGGAACTCAATTGCTGATCTTCATTCTACAACATTCCCTTAAAGAGATACGTACTTTGAACAGATTCCCAAACTGCGCAGTTGTGGATAAACGCAGATCCGAGGAACTATCGACCGTTCGTGGCGCATCGGATAGGCGAGATCCTGGAACACACTACGGAATCCTGCTGATGAATCTACCAAATGGGGATGTGAACCCTACTTCAAGGAGAATGCGTTGTGGTTTAGCGGACCGAGTTTATACGATTACCGGAGGAAAACTGACCAGGATAGTCGAAGAATGTTCAGACAACTGACGAAGAGAAACGAGCGACTGCACTTATACACCGATTTCATCAACCTGTGATCGTCAAACCTTTCTTAAAGTGGGAGCGGCTGTACCGATCAGTTGCCTACATTCTGCATCTTTCTCGTCTGAAAGACTGGAAATCCTCGAACAACCAGAGCTGATAGGCTATGAAAACCATCTACAATTAGGTCTAGCTGGAAGTTTACCCGGGGGAAATCGCTGCCCTACAGCGAAGCGAAAACATTCCGGAAAAGAGCCCGATCACTCGACTTGCACCATTCCTCGACGAAAACGGTGTGCTCCGGGAGAATAGCCGAACTCGTGAGTCGAAATCAGCTCCCTATGACATCCGATTCTCGGTAATTTTACTGCACCGTGTGACGATAATGATCGTGGAATGCCGAACTCCGAAACCGTCGTCAACGAGGTTAGGCAGCTTTATTCCATTTCTGGCCTACGTACCTTTACTCTACGCATTAGCCGAAGCTCCATTCGATGGCTCCATTGCCGCCAGCTAGGCTAGCTGTACGAGAGCGCCCGTTTACCTACACGGGGTTGGATTATTTCGGCCCATTCCTCCTCAAAATTGGTCGGTCAAACGTGAAGAGGTCGATAGCGGTCTTTAGCGGTTGGGACTACTTCAGTAGCAGATCAACCAAGGACTATCCAACACTTTCACGAATGCCAGTTCAATCCTCTGGAGGCACCACACATGGGGGGGGGGGGAATACCCACGGGTAGAGTGGCTCTCGACGCCGGGCGAGCCATTCCAGACGGAGTAGGATGACGACTTCGTCGGGATCCGAGTCGTTGCGTTAAGTCCCGCGCGTGTGCCGTGACAGGCGCGAGTCTAGGATAAGCTGCTCTCGATCTGGCACACGACGGGCAAGGTGGCGAATCTCGAATCCTGGAGATAAAAGGTCGAGCTTCGAGTCGTTAGAGGAGAGGTCAGGCTTCGAACCTCCAGGCGGAGTGGTTTGTGTGGTCAACCCCGAGTCTTTATGATAAGGGGCCAAGTCTCGAGTCGTAAGAGGAGGGATCAGGCCCTTAATCAACAAATAGAGGGGTACTAGTGGTCACCTCGAGTCATTACGGGGAGAAGTCAGATCTCAAGTCGTTGGAGGAGAGATCGGGCTTTGAATCGTGCAGAGGACAGGTCAACCCCGAGTCGATGCGAGGATGGGTCGGATCTCGAGTCGTTAGAGGAGAGATCAGGCCTCAAGTTGCGAAGAGGAGAAGTTTGTGTGGGAATCTCGATTCATTGCGAGGAGATGTCGGTTCTCAAGTCGTTAGAGGAGAGTTCAGGCGTCGAGTCGTAAGGATGAGAGGTTTAGCTGAAAGTGGTCTCGTTAATGAGTAGCGCAAATAGACCTCTCACTATTGAAGCATGGTGTGCTAAACAGTTAGAGGTAAGAACCAGGTCTGTGCGGCCGCAGGTTAGGTTTAGGCAGTAGGGGGTATACATGGAATATATCATGAGTTTTCCCATTGTACCCATGGACCCAGAATTGCAAACTGGGGGGATGCGGTGGCTCGCCGTGGAATATAATCCGTAATCCGGGGTTTACCATCTGGGCGATCAACTAAAAAAACACGACGAGGTTCTTAATACTTTGATAGTAGAGGCTGAAAGCATAATCAATTCAAGGCCTCTGACCTATCTTTCCCTCGTGCAACGGGAGGCAGTCGGGCGTGGGTGTAATCGAGGTGCTTAGCGGATGATTTAAATGCGCCACTCCGAAGAGATCATCCCCCTGTTTGGTGCGTGCCCGGCTAAGATACCCATCAATAGGGTGGGTGTATTCTGTCTGGCCCTTGATTACCGATCACCCTACCGTTCCTCAATCCGTTGACCCTCAATCAAATATCCCCAAATAATTACCGGAGAAAACCAAGATAAGAAGACAAATCCTAAGTTTGTCCCGAAAATACTAACTGGAAAAGGAAACAAGTTCCTTAGAAATTCTTCAACCGACCCACTTTCCCCGTACAAATTTGCTAAGATAGCGTAGAAGCAAACATATTATAATCAACATTGGTAACTCTCAGCATGCTTCATAAACTTCAGCAAGGACATGTATGTTAGCACCACCTCCTGGAGAAAGTTCTTACTAGAAGGAAATTTCAAGCATTGAGGTACTGAGGAAACTCTGAACATTCTTTCCATCAACCGTGGGTTCGCGTCTTAACTTCAAAAGTTCGTGTTTGAACTTGCATTTCTATGACCACGCAGAAAATTTTGTTAATGTTTTATTTTCAACATAGGAATTTCAGCCTACTCCAACTTTTCTTCGTGTAGCAAAGTATGTTGCTATGGTTTTCAATTTTTGTTGTTTACTGCCGAATGGAAAAAAGGTCCCGACTGACGGAGTATGCTAATAAATCTACAATTTGAGATTCTAATGTCATTTGAATTGGAACAATCATTGATGGAAATTTCACTTTTTGGACAATACTGAATATTTCATAAAAGAAATCATAAAAAGGCAACCATTTACTTAGTAAATTGATCTTAAAATCTACTCTACAATATGATTTGAGATTTATTGATGACCACATCATCATTATTGTTATTATTATTATTATCTGGAGCACGTTTGGTAAATGGAAATCAGCAAATCTCTAAAATGAATAAATTGGTAAAGGAAAAAATTCTTCGTGTAGAATTAGCTCTTTTTAATACTTTTCATTTAGGCACATTTGATTTTTTGAAAACTCCAAAACATGTTGAACCGATTAATCAAAATCATATTTTGAGTATAAAATGCATTAACGAAGTCAACTTACTTATCATGAAAGATATTATGAATAAAAAGTAGATATACTTGTGTTGCATTTAGTATAATTGTCAGATCGGGACACAAAGTTTTGGTGATAATGAGCTTAACAGTTTTCGCCAGAAGCTTTCGAAATTTAGTCTAAGGCAACTTAGGTCTTCTCGATAGCATTTATTCATGTTCGTAAGAACTTTCCTCACATGGAGGCGCGTTTCATGTGTCCTTCAAGTATCTGGGGAGTGAGGAATATTCCTACTATTATTATATTTGGTAGAAGGCAGGAAAGGGGCCCAAAAAACAACGGAAGTCAGCCTAGACTTCCAGTAAAAGAATTACGGAACCGGAAAAAACGATGTCTTCAACTCTCCAACAAAAGTCACCAAAGAAAAACTACATAATATTGTCTTTCAAACGAGTTCTATTAGCCATAAAAAGATGATGATGGTTTTGGTTGTTAGTGGGGGTTTTACATTTTGGTTTTCGGGATTTTCCTACTCTGCTACATCTACATTTTCATTCGGGTTTTCCCCTCTAACGTTCAGCGCTCGCAAGCGCTGCCTGGCTATTTGTTTTCCCTCAGAATTTGTTAGGAGTGCAGTTTTGAAACGTTCAAATTGGCCAGTCGTAGAGAATTTTTCCTAGGAAATTCTTATTTCATTGCGTGTGCAAATTGGGGTTTGGTTTGTTTGGGTTGATTGGTTGTGTGGTTGGTGGTTGGTGATAATTATCTTTCAATCATAATCATGTGCGCGCGCACGCCTCAACCATGCTGCTCTTGAGTGTTGAGCATATAAAAATAAAAGATTCCAAAAATCGGGAATCGAACTCGTGATCTCGAGGTTACTGGGGTAACGAGAGCTTAAGCACTGACCGAACCAACTGAGCTGTGGTGGCAGGCTTGAGAATGAAAGGCTGCAGACCAATCTATATAGGAGAGGAATACATGACGAAGGGGTTCAATTTTTGCTGAGTACTCACTCGGTTGGCTGCTCAAACCTGATATTTCCCCGGAAGTTGGATGGTTTTCCGGAAAAGTTGTCCTGGGTTCTCCAATGGGGTGAAGTGGTAACTCCTGGGTGGCCGCCACGCGTATGCCGCTTCGCCGATCTACGGTGTGCTCGTCGGACGAAACGTACCACGAGATGTTGGTTGATTCGAAGATAGCGTTCGCTCGGCGTGAATAACCTTCCCTTGGACCGTCTTGTTCGGGTTGTAGGTAGATCGGTACCTCCAGCAATCTGTTTCGAAATTCGATTTAGAAAAATACCCAATATGCACCATATCGACAAACCAATTACCCTTTTTCAAAACGTGAATTGCACTAAATAAACTAACTGCACTTTTATTTGCACTCGGAGGGATCTGAGGGAAAATAGCAACTTAAGTTAAATTGTTGAAAACGTGGTTTCTTCAATTTTAAGTACCTTTTTGTACTATGTCACGCGCGAAATACAAATTAAAACCGATCCTGCCCAGTATCACAGTCAAAGGAAAAGTGGTCAAGGGATCGCATTAGCCGTCAGATCAAATGAGCTATTGATCTTCGGGACCGGAATTGCGTAATTATTAGCGAACTAATAATTACGAAATTTCCCGAAGAAGAAAATGTCTTCTTACCCAAACCTTTCCCTTTCATACATCCGAGGGTTCGTTCTCGGGTGTAAGAGTTCGGGTGGAGCGATATCGAAAAACCTCGGTGCACCAATACAATCATACTATCCCCGTGATGGGGTTAATGACCGGGTGCAAACCAATCAGATGGTGATTACAGGCTTCATCCAAACCATGCGCTAAGCGATCACACCCCAGTTGCAGAAAAAAAAACATCTCATTTAAATGCCCATTCCTTGGTGACGTCATACAGGGAATTCCCTTGGGCGGTGGGGTTTACGTCATTGAGTGACTCGCCAGAAGAGCGGATTTAAGTTTCCCTAAAAGATTTATATGACGTCACTGAGCGACTGGTGTTGCGAAGTGCAAACTCTCTGAGTAGTCGCAATCTAAAAATAGCTGAGAGCGTGCTTGGGGTGTTCAAGCAAAACAGAACAGAAAAATCGATACTTTATCGATACAGTTTTATGAGTGCTAGGGGTGTTTAGGTAAAATAAGTTTCCGCAAAATCGATACTGCTACACTCGATTCCGCTGAATTTGAAGCACTTACTCCGATCCACTTTTTGTTGGGGAGTTCCAACGGTATTAAACAACCCGCAGTTCCAATTGCAAAACAACGGAACCTTCGGGTAACATGGGGTCTTATTAAACGGGAACTCGATATCTTCTGGAGACGCTGGGTGAAGGAGTACCTTCTTATCTTACGACAGCAGGACAAGAGGTTCCAAGACGCGGAACCAATTCAAGTTGACAGCTTGGTATTGATCGCGGACCCAAGGACTCGCAACGGCTGGGTACGAAGACGTGTGGTGGAGATATTCGTCAGATCCGATGGCCAGGCCCGTAAAGCAGTGTTGGAGACGGCGAATGGTGTATTAAAGCGAATGGACCACCTAGCTCGACTGGACGTGAGTAGCGGAAATGGTCAAAGAAGTGCAGTCTCAGGGACGGCCACCCGAGGGAGGATGCCGGCACCATTGACAGCTTTGCTCAGATTGTCAACAAGCAGCACCGTGCGTGACCACCTTTTTCTAGTTTGCATAATCATTTTGTTTTGATTCCCCGGGCGTCTTGTTTTAGCGTCTATTTAGAAATAATTGTTTGCCGTGAATTTAAGACTTGTTTCGTGATTTTCCGCAGGAAAGGTATCACTTGTTGAAATGTAGCAATACCCCGGTTTTTCCAACCGTAAGTTGGTTCTTTGTTATGAAATCTGACGAAAGCTAATAAGCTGTTATTATTCGTACAGTGATCTCACCATGCATTCCGAAGCCACTCGATTTATAGGTGATAGATACTTTGCCAGATAACTTCATTGTGCTTCGTTAAATGTAAATTGCCTTGATTGTTAGATTTATGCTAATCAAAGATCTTGAAACAGTGATACCGTTCCGATACCTCTCGATTTCGGCAGCACTCGACAAATAGTCTGACAGGTATTCACAGCATTGCTGGCCGTAAGTTCTTTTTACTTTATTTGACTGAAAGTGAAATTCGATCTTAATAGTTTAATATTTCATGTTTAGTGATATCCTCATCCGGTCCGGAGAGATCCGGAATAGAAAACGAGTAGTTTAGCGTAGGCAACTCTCTCGCACTAAAATATAAATGTGATCGATTTCAAAAATGGAAACTTGTACTAAAACAAAATTGTATTTTAGCTTTGAAGCTGCGTTATAAAAACTTTGCTCTCGAAATTTAGTGTTAAGCCCATTTGAAGTAACACTAAAGTTAGAAGCTATACGTTGCGCACAATAATAAAAAAATTTTGAATTTTTTTCCACAAAAAGTATAAATAAGCGGTACAAAATTCGTACTTATCAATCAATGAACCGTGAAATTGGTTTTAGTCACAGTTGATACATTTTAAATCAATTGTCACACAATCAGCTGATAGCCTGTAAAGTAACGCAGGGTAATTACCACAACAGATCAACTACTTTTTACAATGGGCTTCTCCCTACAAGAAAAAAGTATAATTTTGTGCACTACGTTTGTTCTATTAAATAATGTGTATTTGACGAAAGTGTTAACTCCAAAGGAGGTATTCATACTTAAAATATTTAAAACCTCAATGTGACCTCAAGGAACACCCTCTTACAGTAAATATATGTACAATCTGCAAAAAAATACATCAACAATAATCACCAATGTCAGTCACTCACCTGGAACGATGGCCACCGTTTTGAGAGCTCGTAGTACCCTGAATGTTCTCAATGCAGCGAGATTACCCAAATCTATACCCATAGTTACATATCTGTTTGTAGTAGAAGCAACGGAAGGGATGACGGGCCGATTTCCGAAAAGTGTCATTCCAACATGTGTATCAGGTTCAGGTTTGGGTACGTTTTTTTAGGCCCACACACGTTGATTGGCACCATTATCGATAGATGGATTCGGAACACGGAAGATGCGGGAGGGAAGAAAAGTTTTCTGATTAGAATTGGCTATTGAAAGTTTTTTTTTCTTATGTTGTGCCTCCACTTTCTTTTGCGGAGACTTAATCAAACTTTTGTCGCCTGAACGTTTGTGAGTTTGTGTGTGTGTGAACGACGAAAGTTACTGTGCTTTTTTCTTTGTCTAGGTATTAACTATATTTGATGGAACTGGTCTGTTGATTTTTTTTTTGAGTTTCTGCACTACGAGTCCAACTTATCTCTAAATTGTAAGTGGATGTATGGGGAATGGATCAGGTGTTTGTTTGTTAGTCGGGGCTTTGCAGAAATACCAGAAATGTGATCCTCCTTCCATCTCTTAGATAGATAGAAGCGACGGGTGAAGTGATTGCTTGACGGTCGATTGAACTCGAAATATTAGGTTTCATGGCGTGTCGTTTGACGTTTGACACACGCTGCCAGTTGTGATGTTCCTTCTCCGGAAGACAACTTCCTCGGAACTTATCCAATTAACGCGTGGAATTTGCTGTCTCGTTTGTTGGATGGGGTTAGATTCAGGATTAATTTTTTAACTTACCGTTAGCATGATTTTATCAATAAATTTTGTGAATTGTGAGTTTTAAAGTTGTCATTTATTTGATTTTGATGTTTTATGTTTCGGTTGAGTTCATCATTTGATCATAAAAATGAATTAATAGAGGTCTGTTGAAATTGAATATGGAAAATATCGCAAAACTCCATTTATTTGCCCATTATACGTTAACACTTTAAACTTGATTCAAAATTTGGATATCCCAGGAAAATTCAATTTTTATTCTGAAATATAACTCGAAAACTGAGTCGAAACTTGGAAAAGGAAACATACGGTGTCTTACAAATGACGACGACTACAAGTGAGAAACACTGGGAAAAAACACTTTTCTGAGTAGTGCTCCTGAAAGTAGGCTGTGCAGCTGCTGCTAAGCCGGAATTGTAGGCAAGGAAACTCAAAAATACACGACGCTTATTTCAACAGTCTGATTAGGTTAAAAAGCTATAAAATTTCCTTTTAAAACATTCTTTACTCAACATTAACATATGCTCATCCCATTTGGTAAAAAAAATGCTCCAGCAGCTTTCCAGAGAGTGATGGCTGTTAAGGGGAACCAGACAACCCTCTACTTGCGAGCCGGTTTAGCAGGTAAACCTGCACCATTTGTGTCGCATTGTGGTTCGGGAAAAAAGGACACTTTCAAACCGGGAAGGATTCAAACTCTCTAAGCCAAGCCGAATCGAGCCAAGGGAGAGGAACAATAATGGCAACAACTGCTCAGGCACCAGAAACGTCAACGACGACGTTACTGTCAGCGTCAATATTGTATAAATGAATGCGGTGGAAACACGTGGCGGAATGTGTGTGTGTGTAGAGTCCGGTGTCGCTTCTTGTTGGCACTTCCGCACCTGGAGGGCTCGCTTAGTTGTGACAAAGGTGGCTGCCGGCTACCGGAAAGGAATGGAACGGAACGGGGATAAGTGCTTATGCACGATTATTATTTATTCCGGGTACATTTGTTAAGGTTGGTTAATTTAAAAGTAACTGGAGAGAAAGTTTTTTTTTTATTAAATACCGTCCAGGACTCGTTTTACTGCAGCATTTCATGGTCGGAATGATCTAACGTAAGTTTTTGTCGATGCTATTTTTTTGGAACGCAAAGAACCCAACTTTTAGAATTTCGCTGTGAAAGTGTAAATTTTCGGGAAAGTTGATTTAATTCAAATTTGCTTGTAAATAATATTGCAGCAAATTTAAATCTTCTGTTCCGAACGATGAAACATGCACTCGGGAAAGTGTCTCATCATACTGCGAAATTGCTCGATTTGCCACTACTGTTCATCACATCCCCTCACTAGCTGCTCCTGGCCATCCTTTTTTGCTGTTTTCCTGCTGCCCTTTTGCGCTACACTTTTAGAACTTATTACCTTCAGACACGCGACGCAATATGTTGCCCGCAAAAGTTGCCTGGTTAAGTTCATTTTTCTTGCAACAATTCCTTTGCAGCTACAAATAACAGCGGGCAAACAAGCAGCAACAGCAGCAGCTGGAAAAAAGCTAGCTTTGGAACTAACATGAAAAACCACCAACAGCCCCTGAGTTCTTTTCTGCTTCTGCCTCAAGATAAGGGGGCTAAACGCCCCCCTGGAACACTACCGCATCAAATACGTGACGACCCCTGTCTAGTAGAGGTGAGGTGAGGAAATGCAGAGGTTAGGGATTGGAAGAGCACGAGAGAATTTCTTCGAGTTGACTTTGACGCGTTTGCTTGTGACCCTTGTGGAGGTGCACTGTGTCGTCGGTCGAAGCAGCTGCATGGTCGTTTCAACAAACGGCCAGTGGCGTCGTTTTTGGGAAATTACCAACTTAAAGAAATTCCAAATTTGTTGAATCACCTTTTTTTGATACAGAATTTTTATTTCAACAGGTTTCTCAATTTTTGCTTGAATAGATTGTTATTTTTTCGACAAACTTTCCACAGATGTCTCAATGTTATCCTAAACGAAAAATGTCTAAGACTAAGATTCTTTCCAAAACTAATGACCAAAAATGGATTTAATATGGCGGCAGCAAGAAATAGTTTTTCGATTTGGTTCATCGGTTATATGTATGATTAGTGTATGAGACACACTCCACAGATTGTAATCAGGAATGAAATGGAGGAAGAAATTCTAACCTGGGATCATACGGAAGGTTGTCATATGGTCTGAAACAAGATAAGCACCACTGACTTTCACTGTGTGCTGTACGACTAACTTTTGCCCAAAACACAAATACGTAAAACTCAAAGCTCTGTAGTATTTGTCATAAATTTACTCACATGAAATTTCACTCATAGAACATTTTCAAAACCTAGGCTTGCTTACATTATCTTATCCTACTTACGGGATCGTATTTCCTGCTATAGTGCACAAACAGACAAACAAGACGAACTACATCCATATCTAAGTTTGTTAGGCACAGTAATACCACAGCTTTTGCGTTGGAACGACTATCACAGGAAATGGCAACACTGTTCTACGGGCGCTCACTCACCCAGTTGAGGCCGCCAGATTAACCGCGAGTTTTCGAGGATCATGAGATTGTTGCTGTTTCCTGATAAGCCCAAATCGTCGCTAAACAGATTCCAAAGGGAAGTTCACGGATGATTCCCTCACCCTCTAAAAATCGATCCTGAGTAGCAAAGGCGAATTGTGCCGTTTAATTTGGTGCCTTTTCTGGCCACGATAATGTTCTGTTTTGATTAATTTGTTTTCTTTTCTGTTTGTGCGTATTTGACATTTCACACTCTTGATCCTAAACACTCAAGTTGGGTTCGAATTGATACACGTACCTTTTTTAAAACTCAAAATTGAGTTGTTTTTTTTTTCAAAACAGCACTACAGTTGCAGCCCTCAACTTTGAGTTCGACTTGGAAATCGCAAAACTAAGTTCTGACTGGCATACTCAAACCTAAGTTCGACAGCCGAACTCCAATTTGAACTTTCTTCATGCATTTATTCTTAGCTACTCATAATGCAGTTCGGCAGCCGAACTCGCTAAGTAGTTCAACATACACATAGAGGGTTCAATTTGTAGTTGATTAGATCGATCTCAGTTTTGCTCTTTCGCCGATGGAAAAATGGGATTAGTTTTAGTTGCAGTTCGAACTCTGTTTTGAACCATCGCAAGAAGGAAAAATGAAACTCAACTTTAGTTCATACAATTGAACTGTGATTTGACCACGGTCAAAACAGGACTTCAGGGGCAGCCCTCAACTTTGAGTTTGACTGAGCAATCGCAAAACTAAGTTCTGATAAGCATACTCAAATCTAAGATCGACAACCGAATTCCAATTTGAACTTTTTTATGCCTTTATTCGTAGCTACCCGAAATGCGGTTTGGCAAAAATGGCACGCATGGGATTAGTTTTGAGTTCGCAGTTCAAATTCCGTTTTGAACCACCGCAAGGAGGAAAAAGGGAACTTAACTTTAAGTTCATAGAATCAAACTATGTGGTTGAACCTCAGTCAAGCCTAATAAAAAGGAGCGTGAACAATCACTATACGCTCATGTATGTATGTATGTATGTATGTATGAGAACCCACCAGTGGCTGATAGGTCTTTCGACCCGAGGCGGTACGGGAAGTCTCGATCGCACAATCAAATATTATCTATGCTTAACTCACCAACAATATTTGCAGCGCAACCGAGGGGTCCGTTACCACTGGTTTGGGATAGGTTTGACTCACCAAACTCACTTCCAACTGTTCGCATCAAATCAAGAATTCTGAAAAGGTACAAAAGTATCCTTCTCATGATTCTAAACTTGCCGAGATACTCCGGCTGGCTTGAACCCACAATCCATTGTATATCAGTCTTTCGATCGTTTGATGACCTATCCAACCCCCCCAAAATCCCCTTAAATAGAGTTAAGCTATTTTACATTTTTGAAATTTTACAATAAAAAAAACTATTCATACACGTATTGATGACATCTTACCTTGTTAAATCTTACATTTTGCATTCCAAATATTTCAAATATTCAAAAAGATCTGAATTTCCTTTCTCCTTCGTTCCTTTTGTAATTAGAAATTCTTAATATTTTCAATTAAAAAATAAAATGTTAATCTAATATAACAACATGCCCAAATTTCCATAAATATAAAATAAATATAACCTATATTTCTTAAAAAGTTAAAAAAACTGTGCTGTAATTCGCAAATTGAATTTTTTATTGAAATTGAAACAGTGAAAAATACATGAATGAATTACTTTTTGGCCAGAAAATCGAACCTTTTTTTGTTATAGTAAATTTAATTTCAATCTAAGCAATCGCTTTCTGCACTGTTCAAAAAGTCAACGTCAACAATATTAAAGTTTTTCTTTACCAAACAACCAACAACCAAACATTCTTGATTCTTATTAATTGATTTCAATAATATTATTTTGCTTTGGAAAAAATAAACGAAACCACTTATCTGAAAACTGCATCTCTCCAGTAGATAGAACACATAAAAACTTGTTTCTCCCCCAAGCAACCGCAAGTTTACCTTACAATATTCTCAACATTCACTTTCTTCATGACCTCTCTTTTATATGACGTGGTTGTAGAATTCCAAGAATTCCTAATGTTAATTTACAACCCATTTCAGAAACTTATTTACTGCTTTCGAGCCTCGTCGTAGTTTTCGCTGCATAAGCGAGAAAAAACAGCAATTACTCTTCTTTCATGCACCCGAATCGAAACCACAACAGTTAGTTCCCGGGAACCTGCGCTGCTTTTAGACCTCGCTTATATTGAACTTCACTTCACTTGTACTTTTTCAATGAACAGTAATTTAAAGTATCAAAATTACATAATTTAAAAACCAAAAGTATGAGAACGAAGACGGAACGCGCAAGCCTGAACAATCACTATACGCTCATAACTAAAAAAGCCACAAATAATAAATTACAATGCTACAGGTCTTTGGTCGTCGGTAAAAGAATGATAAACATCATGTGGTCCAGAGTTCGAAGTAAAGGGTGACAAAAAAATCCGGTCACACAGAAAATCTCAATATTCCAAAGAATAAGAAGAATATGTGATTCTGGCTTTCATAGCTTTATTCAGTAACTCAAAAAGATACTTCACAGACGATATCTCGGAATTACACCACCTTTCTCTAATCGAACCAGCTTCAGACGTCTCGGAAAGTCGTCGCACTCCATCGGCATCTCGTCCCAGATTTTCGTGATAACTCGCTTAAATTGCTTTAAATTTGTTATTTTATAGTCGTTCAGCTTTGACATTATGTATCCCCACACGGAATAACCCAGTGGATTCAGATCCGGAGACAACGGAGGCCATTCATTCTTCGAAATGAAATCGGTCAAGTTTTCCTCACACCACGCCTGAACAACCTTTGCGGTGTAAGATGGGGCGCCATCTTGCTGGAAGCCGGACTGACGTCTTATTTTGGAATCGGGATACCTTCAGCTTGTCCTCAGGAACTTGCTGGAGGCTCACACTCCAAACTCGATCATTTTGGCGGTTGACTGTTTGCTCCAAAACGAATAGCTTCTCGTCCAAAAAAATAATCTCGTCATCTGCGCGCCAACCGAGCAGCGATAACAGCTACTCTTAACTCTGCCATGGCTCACAACTCAATATAAACAAACTGCACAGAAACGAAACTCTGCCACTATGGGCAGTAAAGTTAGCCCTTTCATTTGACATATAGATGGCACCAAAGAAATGAAACGTGTAGGCTACAGGCGACCCCAACAAGTGTGGCCGAATTTTTGTGTCTTTAGCGATATTTGGGAGATACCGAAGGAAGTTGTAGAAAGAATGTGCAGCAATCACAATTCGCAGAGATAAGAGATATTTTTTTCAATTTCACAACCTGCTGGTACCATTATTTTCGATTTTGACGGAATATGGAAAAGTGCTATAACAGTCAGAAAATTAATCTTATTATTCGGAATGAAATCTATGTTGCATTTAAGGTTATACCTACATTATTAGTCCTAAAAAGAAAATACGATACGAGCGATTGGCAATAGTAACACATAAAACCATCCCCATACTGATTAAAATTAGCGTTTTGCTAATATGAAACCAAAATAGGTAAAAATGCGCCAAGCGTGCAGTTTCGAGTAAAGAACATCCAATACTGAGGAAACCAAACGGAGCGTGTATTGAAGCTGTCAAACCGTTCACGCCGGTAAGAAACGCCGTTTTGTATCAAGTGTTGGCATGTCGTGGTCGTGGAAAAAAGTAGGGTGCCCTGAAATTGGCCACAAGTGACGCAGGAAAGAGCGGATTTTACCAGTTGCGTTCCGGAGTAGAAGTGCGAAGTTCACCAAGAAGGAACAATGTTTCATTTGGTTTTATATATTTTTGAGTTGACTGTAATTCGTTATAATTTGAGCAAAATTGGCAGCATTTTTGATAGAAAAAACCCAACTTTTCATTAAGTAACCCTCAACGTGAACCGAAAAATGATAACATCCCAGGCAAAAATCGGACAAAGTTCTGAGCGGTAAGCAGTCAACAAAAAAAAAACGAGGGAAAAGTCTACGGCAAAGTTTGCGTCACCGGAATGCCACGAAGAAAAAAGGTGACGTGGGACCAGTTGAGAAAGGGTCTTTCCTCTCAAGGCTCGGCTGAGGACCCCATTGTATTGATTCATCGCGACATCAAGGAGTGCTTTTGGTTTCGCTCGATCACCATCGTGGGCCAACAAGGGCCAATCTACATCATGCGAGTTTTGGAACTGATCCAAAAAAGGATTCAAGCGAGTTGATGTGGCTCCAACGAAGGTCAGTGAAGGCGTCCCCTGCCTATTTGGATGGCGTCTATGCCTTGGCTGGCCCGAATCAACCATCACGGAAAAAATTGAGACGGCTGTTTGTGCGTGGAAAGGCTGGGCTGCCCTCGAAGTTTAACCGAACGACGAGGCCTTTTCCGGCCAGGTTGTGACCAACGAGATTCTGATATCGTCGGAATCGGGCTACCGAATAGAAATCAAGAAGTGCGACGAAAGGTACGATCGCGAATGTCGCGGGGATCGATACATCCCATTTCACCGAGCGGCGTATGATCGAGACACGGGTCAAAGCTCAAAGGTCCCCTGGGAGCAGCTATCCGCTCAAGTTGCCGTCGTTCGACCCGACAAGCCAACCAAGCGGTCTGCCATTAGCTCGGCAATTCGACAGGATAAGGAACGACTAAACGAGCTCAGTTCCGCAGAGGGAGAAAAAAACTTCCACGGCGGCCGCACGCGAGCTGCTTCTATTGGGAGATTGATTCCCTCATCACCCCTGGAACCAAACCGCCGGAAATGAAGATAAGCAGCCCCATGGTAGGCAGAGCCAGATGCACCAATAGTACCATCCAATTGGCGTTCCAGGCGTAGGGCGGCCAAAGTGTGAAGCAGAGGCACCAAAAGTGCCATCCAATCGGCGCCCCTGGCAAAAGGCGGCTAAATACCGAAGACATGGGTACCAATAATGACATCCAATTGGCACCAGGACCCAAGGTGTTTGACTATCGAAGGCAGAAGCACCAAGCCATCCAATCGGCCCAGGGCGGCTGATTATCGAAGGCAGATACACGAATAGGGCCATCCAATCGGCGCCCCAGGTGTAGGGCGGCCGAAGAGTGAGGCAGAGGCACCAGTAGTGCCACCAAATTGGTGCTCCGGGCTAAAAGCAACCAAATTCAGGAAACAGTAGTCTCAGGCGGCGCTCCAAGCGAGGCAAGGGCACAAATAGTGCTACAAAATCGGCACGCCGGCCGACAATCGAAGCTGAGGCTGCCACAGTGCCAACAAATCTGCATTCCAGGCACAGGGCCGCCGAAGAGTGAAGCAGAGGCAACTGTGGGGCCATTCAATCGGCGCCCCGACGGGACGGCTGATTATCAAACCCATAGTGCCAACTAGCCAGCGCCTCAGGCGTAAGGCGGCCGAAGAGTGAAGCAGAGGCACCATAAGGCGGGCGGCTGATGACCGAAGTCGGGCTAACAATAGTGCAATCCAATCGGCATCCCAGGCACAGGGCGGCCGTCAATCGAAGCAGAGGTACCTGTAGTGCCTCAAATCGGCGCCACAGCGTGGAACGGCCAAACATCGAGGCCTTGGCTCCAGTAGGGCCACCAAAGCGACGCTTCAGTCATAGGCGGCTGTAAGCAAAAAAAAGCACCAGCATTCCATTCTCCTTCAAAGGCGACCGTCAAAAAATAGCTGATGAAAATTTCATGTGACCTTACCCCTCACTTTAACAGATCTCCGATAAAAACAGCACCAGTTGACAGGAGTGGTTATTTTAGAATCTGGATAACCAGCAAATCCAGATTCTAAAACTTGCTTCCTAGGGACGTCCCTCAAGCGAATTGGTCTACAGACTACAATTACAGCCAGCATACCCTCGGAATTGGAGTCTATTAAGAATCTAGAGGAAACCAATTTTCAGGCGGGTTTGAGGAGCTGCGAGGAGAAAAAGCTGACTATTTAAGGCTGCAAACCCTGGTTGACGAGAAAAAAACCTCCCCTATACTGTTCAGAAGGTGGAATCACTAAGTAAAAATAGTCGTTGGGAGCAATAAGCCTTTGGAGGGATTATCTTTGACTTTGGTCGGAGGTTCTCGCGTTCAAACGGCCAATCTGTACCTTCTGTTCGGCTGAAACGGTTTTAAGGTATAAAACAGAGCTTTTTAAAGTAATTTAGTCCTGTTTTTGACTGAATGAAGTCATTGGTCGAACACTTGAGTTCACAAGGCACCATCTGATCAGTTCTGCTTTAATCTGATTTACGAGGAGAAAACGCGATTGAACTTCACTGAGCCCAAGACCTAGTCAGCCAACCTACTTCACTGTCATTGCTAGGTTATGTCGATTTGCAGGAAAGTGCACCCTTCCTCCTAGTACCAGTATCTTGAATCTTCAGAGTTCCACGGTATTTAGCAAGGCAGCAGTTTTCCAAGATGAATAGAAAGCTTAAAAAAAGCTATTCTAAGAAAACTAAAAAAAACTGTACATTTGGTGGTCAAGTCACAACTTTTTATTAACGGAAATCTGAGTCTTCAACTCATTTTAAATCCGAGCTGCTGTTACAAATACCCAAGAACTCATGTTCACTAATAACTTGTCAAAATGCCTTCCAAAAAAAAATGTCGATTTCAAATTATGTGTTGTAATAAATATCTTATTTCATAAACCGTACAATCTTCTTTAGCAGTTGAATAGTTTTACCTTTTGATTGCACCGTACCAAATTCCTCTAAAAATTGCGAGAGTGAAGTTGGATTACCACCCGGGACCTGTCTATCAGGAAAATGTCGGGAAACGGCGGTTTTTCACTTTATCGATAGGCATGGAAGCACTATTTATAGCGTGTTTGTCTCCTTCCATTTCAAATAGAAAAAAACCCCTCCCGGTACGTAGTTTTCCCGACTACGTTTACAATTAGACATGGACGTTCGTATTATGCTATGATGAAAATCCTGCGGTCTTAGATTGGGTCTATTTAAGAGTTTCAACTCGTATTCGTTAACATGTGGGTCGCATATTTTAGGCCGTACGTGTAAACATAAGTTCACTTTGAAACATTTTTGTTCCGAAAGTGTTATTGGTAAGATGAATAAGTTTTGATTTATTTTGAAATTGTACAAGATATCCAAAATGTTTGAATAAAGGATGTTGGGATCAAAAAATGGTCAACTTAAATTCGATTTATCGAATAAAATCTCTCTATTTCTGCTATCTGTTCGAGAAACAATAAGTGGTTTTTGTTCCTCCGAAATGGTCCGCCACAAGAAAGTGTTAGGGTAACGTTTACGAATCTCGGGGAAAGCCGAGAGCCGCAGTGACCAACAGAAGAGTGGCTAGCGCTTTCAAGCGCAACACTAACCTCTCCGCTCAAGATCGTCTACAACCGTGCATGAAGTTAAAAAACGATCCGGTCTATCGACTTATAAGAAGGCAGTGACTCCAAATCGCAACTATAAGCATAACTTTACGGCAAAAACTAGATCCCGGAAGCTTGATTGCGTAGTAATGGACGACGAAACCTACGCCAAGGCAGACTTCAAACAGCTTCATGGACAAGGGTATTATACAGCAAAATTAGGAAAAGGAAAGGTGGCAGACATTTTCAAGCATATTGAATCGGAAGAATGTTTCAAAAAAAAGTCGGTTTATAGCAGTTTTGAGTAGAGAGCCCTGAGTTCTGTATACTGAGGCCTGGTTTCTCAGTTTAGAAATCTAAGTTCAAACTTCAGAATTCGGAGTCTAGCTTTCGCCTTAGTTTTTAGTCGAGATTCCGAATGTTCAGAGTTCAGAACTCCAGAGTCCAAAGTCTTTAGAAGAGAGTTCGATGTACCGAGTCCTATGTTCTAAATACATAGACCTGAGTCCAGAATTCATAGTCCAGCGCCCAGAAGGAAACAGTCCATAGTTCAGAGTACAGACTCCGGCTTCCTGATATCAGAGTCTAGAATCATAAGTTTAAAAACTATTTTTAATATAGTCCACCATACTGCAGATTGGAGTCCAGAGATCAAAGATCAGAGTCCAGAGTCCAGAGAAGAATACAGAGTCAAGAATCAACAGTTTTGAATCAATAATGACATAAATGCTTTCACTCTAGAGTTCATAGTCAAAAAACCTCCTGAGTCCATAGTACATAGTCCATGTTTCATAGTTTTAAGTTAAGAGTTCTTCTCTGTTGTGGTATGAGCCTACTTGGTTGAATGATTCAACTGAATCAAAGCAATCGAAAGATTCCTTTTAATTCAACCACGGTAAATGAAAAGTTCATATACCAGTATTTCGATAGCAACTTATTACCTTCTTCAGTGAACGTTTTCGATTGATTCGATCAATCGAAAACGTTCACTGAAGAAGGTAGTAAGTTGCTATCGAAATACTGGTATATGAACTTTTCATTTACCGTGGTTGAATTAAAAGGAATCTTTCGATTGCTTTGATTCAGTAAGAGTTCTTACTTCTAAACACTGAGTCCTGAGATTAGATATCTGAGTCCAGAGTCTTAAGATGGAGACTGAGACTATAGTTCAGAGTTTAGAGATCTAGGTCCAGAGTTTGGAGTCTAGCCAAAGTCAAGTGTCTAGCGTTCATAAAATCAAAGTCTATACTCTCGAGGGCTCAAAGTTCAGCAGCTAGACTCCATAGTACAGAGTCTATGGTCGTTTCTACACAGTTGAGTTAAGAGTCCTAACTTCTGACTACGTAATCTTGCGTTCAACATCAAGAGTTTAGAGTCCCAAACCATAGTCCAGAGAAAAAACATTATCTTTTCCAACTAGCAACTAAAAATCCAGCAATAAAGTCTGCTCATGTCATTCCAACATTGCGAAATGAAATCATGCTGTGGAACTAGCCTCACTACTAATTAGTCTAGATTGGACTAATTTTTTCCAGTTTTAAGGGGAATTCCGAGTTCTGGAAACTGAGACCTGATTTCATAGTTTAGACATTCAAATTCAAACTTCAGATCTCGGAGTCTAGCTTTGGCTTTAGTTAGACGTTGGTTAAAAGTCCTAGGGTTTAGAGTTCATAACTCAGAGTCCAAAATCCTTAGTAGAAGGTCGATATTTCACAGTTTAGGGTCATGACTTCTGGGTACCGAGTCCTATGTTCGCAATACTTAGCTCTGAGTCCAGAGTCCAGCCAGAGGAAAAACTGCATAGTCTGCAGTGACCAGAATCCGGTGTCTAGAATAAAGAGTCCAAATTCCAGATTCTATATATGTAGTACAGAATTGAGAATCTACTGTCAAGAGTACACAGCACAAAGTCTATGGATCACAATTAAAGATTTAGAGTTCAGACCTTCGAACACTTAGAACTAAGTCCAGAATGTATCAGTCTCGAGTGCGGTATCCATCCGAAATTCAGTTACCAAAGCCCAGAGTAAGGTGTCAAAATTTTTTTTTGAAAGGCTTACAGACCCAGAAACGAAAGTTCAGAGTCCATGACCAGATGCAATATTTAACAGTTTTAAAATAAGCATCTTGATTCTTGAATCCTGGGTCGTGAGATCTAAATATTAACTTCTGAATCCAAAATCTAGACTCTAATGTCCCAAATCTACAGTTTTAGTTTTAAACTCTTATAGAGTCGAGTGTCTTGGAACTAAAGGTATTAAGTTTGCTGTGAAAATTCCAAATTCTCCTTTCCGATTTTTCAGAGAAAAAAATACAAGAGCTCAAAGCGCCTTAAGCTCTATAGTCCACAACCAGTGTCCAGAGTTCAGATCCAAGAGTTAAAGTAATAACTCTAGAGCTCAGAATCTAAAATCTGTCTCCGAAAGCTCAGAATTTATAGTCTAGAGTCAATAATTCACAGTGCAATTGTTAGAGTCCTGAGTTATGCATACTAAGTACTTAGTTCTGTATGCAAAGCCCTGAAGCGTTAACCCAAACATCACAGTCCGAAGTTTAGAGTTCAGAGTTCAAAATCAAAAGTGACAGAATGACAGAATCTATACTCTTGAGTTCAGAGTCCAAAATCAAAAGTCGAATGTATTCGGATGGTTGAAATCGGATAAAGGTCATGGAGCAGTATGCCGCTTACAACATTCAGGTTGTGCCCAAGGATAAAAATGTTGGGAACATATCAGAACTACGCCCAATAGAAAAATATTGGGCGATAACTAAGCAGAACCTTAAGAAGTCTAAAAAAAAACCTGTTTTGCAGCGAGAAGCAGTTCGAAGCAAACTGTCGCTCTGCGGCGAAGAAAGTGGGTAAGGTGACTGTATAAAATCTGATAGCAGGCGTCAAACGAAAGGATTACCAATTAGGACTAGGTCGATCGGAATCTTAACTGAGTATTTTTGTTCTGTCTTTTATACATATTGAACTTCAAAAAGAAAGATACTTAAATATTTTTAATAAACAAATTATCGATTTGAAAGCAATTTAGTTTGACCACTTTTTGATCTTAACACCTTTTACGTTCTTAAGTCAATAATACAAAAAATATCTGTGGATCTGTATCAAGACACTTCTTAATGTACACATAAAAAAGTACAATATTTAAAAAAAATACCGAAATCAATTCAGCTTAGCAACTATACAATCGAACCGAAGATATTCAAATGAGCTCATGAGGACGCCTTCCATATGCTAAATTCACAATCATGGGGTCGAAAACGATTGCCGAAACTTTTCGATAGCAATCAAAAACATGGAGAGATATTCTCATTTCGACTGGACGGTAAGGATTTTTGTGGGTAGTCAATATTTTTGTGTTGAGAAAAAATGTTATTTTTCTAAATATATGAACTGAATGATTTTCTTTTAGTTCTTGTACAGAATAAGTAAATACTTACCATAACGCTCCTGACATTAATTAAGAGAAATGTTAACTGCATTTCACTTACACGAAAAATTATTAATAAACTTACTTCCAAATCTTCACAACTTGAATATTCGAAAACGTTTGAAAATGTGTTGGATTACTTTGATTTGATTTTCCAACAAGAAACCGATCAAAATAACAAGGCTACTGGGACGAGTTCTTCTAAAATATTCTCAGAAGTTTTTAGTTTCATTCTCATTGCCTTTCGAGAATGTTGACGCTGATTCGATCACATTTCTGCCAAGTCTGCAAAGTCCTAAATTGTTCTGGAAAGTGTCAGTTGTGTTTATGTATGTATCTGTGTATTTTTCTGTCATCAATGTGCTACCATCAGTGAGTGTTCCAGTAAGTTAGTGCTACGTTTTAATTTAAAACTATGGAAGAAAGTCTCGTTATCGCTATCACACCCACGATGATTGGTTTTTACTGGTTTTTTTTTCGTTCTTCGATTCACTAGATTGGAGGGGGTAAATGGGGAAAGCTAAAAATCAATTCTCTAGTTGAATCGATTTTGTTTTTTTTTCTCCTTCAGTTTTATCTATTCTATGAAGGTATGTAGGATCGGTTAAAGGAACACTACTGAGAGGAGAAGAATTGCAACGGTAAAACAATGATTAAATAGATATGTTTCTCTTCAGAAAACTGTCACTATCGAACTAAATGAAACCAACTTTTGTCTCTCTAGTGTACTGTCTGTCATCTATGGGATCGATGTAGAAGGAAAGCTTGGAATGGGGATCGGGAAAATTTATGCAAGTTTTCTATACGGGTTGTAACACTCGAGACGAGAGATATGTGTGACTTTATACCTAAGTTTGCAAATATGTATAAGGATTAAGAGTAAATACAAGTAAAAAAGAAAAACTCACGCTAATGCTATTACTACGAAGTCCAACCAATTCCATGCATCTCTAAGATAAGTAAACGGTTGTAATATGAAACCTCGCGCCATCACTTTTACAGCTGATTCGAACGTGTAGATGCCGGTGAATATCACCCTGCGGGAGTCACGGCGACGATTACGACGATTACGACGATGTTTGAAAGTTAGTTTTCGGGGGTTAGAATATTATGCGATTAGAGCTCGGTGATAAGCTTACAGTTGGTTATTTGGAAACATATTTTACGATAATTGCAACATGAGAGGTGAGTTTTTTTATGAGTTTAGTGCGTTTTGAAAGTTCAAATGGTTAGAGATTGGTAGCCTCAAAGTTCTGTTCCTATTTCAACTGCTAGCTGTTGCTTCTGAAAAACTAAAGGTCAACATTGATTCCCTTGATATTTTTTTAAATTGTCACATAAATATTTAATTTTAATTCCCAAGGATTTTTTAATTAACTTATTGATTACTGTTTTTAAGGTTCGCCCATAAAACTTACATAAATTCATCAATATTTCGAATCAGTTACAAGCCCACATGTAACGAGCCATCGCTGGAACGGTACTTCAAAGAACTCCATCATCAAATCCGAACATATAAAAACAAAGATTGGCAAGAAGCAAAATGTCCCTCGTGATTAATACATTATCAACCCTCATTGTTAATGGTTAATATTTAGTTTTTAAAAAATTAAAACCAGTAAGGAATGAATGAGTTATAAAAAAAAACAACTTATAACGTTGACTAAACGAGGCATCATTGAGGTTTCAGTGAAACCTTCACTTGGAATTATTTGTATTTGTATTTGAAAATGAAAAGTGAGACCCAAATTTAGGCATCGTACCACCTTCATTCGGGTAAAATGAAACCAAATTTTACTTTCAAGGAATGATAGCAAACTAGGTATAAATTTGAATAAGAAAAGCAGAGTTTCGGTTTAATTCAAATTCAATTCAAGTGTATCCTGGATGGCAATATTAGTATACCAATTCGTCCGAAAAATCAATCAAAATATATTTTCACCATTGGAAGTATTTTAGATGTTTCTGCAGTACTAACTTCTAACAGATATATCTACATTTTTCGCTAATTTGTTTTTTCCAAGACACACATTGGTTACCATGGCTAGATGCATGAATTTTGTTGCCGGAACTCTTTAGATGGTGTTGCGAACATCGAAAGTCTGTATAGAAGAATGAATGTTCCCGGCAAAGCCTTCTTCTTGATCTTGAAGTGACGTTATCTATGCCTAGGGGTAGGGGCTTAGATCATCAAACCCATTTTACCTCGTAAAACAGGGTAACATTGATCACCGGGGTAACTTTGATCAACATGAAATTTTTCCACATAATAATCAATAACTAAATCTAAACTTCAAACACCTCAAATTCTTTTTCTACATACGTTTAAAAACCTATAAGTTGATTTTCAAATTGGAAAAAACTTGCCTTAGCAATTGATAAACTAGCACTTGTAAATATTATTAAGGTGTTTTGTATCCTTTAAGTTAAAAAAACTCGTTAAAACAAAATAAAGATTGTCAATGTTACCCCTAACATCAAATTCTAAATAAAGGCGAAATCGATTTTTAAACAAATTTAAAGTAGTCTAATAAATTTCTGCAACCATTGTTTTACGTTCTCAGAAGTCCAGTACTGGTTTTCATAAAATAAAACATGCTACATTCCCCATAACAGAAAAAAATATCTAAAAATATTGAAAAAAAAGGGATCAATTTTATGCCTTTTTACGGTAGATTAAAAATTAATGTTTCACAATAACTTCATTTGCTTGTCAGAAAATTATTACAAATTCCCTAGGCATCACGGAAAACTAAAATATAAATTATCAAAATCTAAATAGTTATTTGATTATTTTGAATATTCAGAAGCTCACTTGAAGTTGTAATTCTCACGCAGCTATGTACAGTTTTAATATTATTGAAGAACATAATTCCTTATTCTTTCAAACAAATGATAGAGTTGAGAAACAGATTTGTTACATGCAAAATAAAGAAAAAAGATTATAACCAACGAATCATTTGAAAATAATGACGTCTGGCATCCAAGCTTTGGCAACCGACTGGAATCGATAACATGTGAAAAGCATGTATCAACCAAAAATAATATAATGAAGAAATAACATAATTTTCCCTCTCAAATGCAATCAGCGGTTTGTAGTTTCTATCCAAAAGGTTAAACTTTCTTAATATACTTTAAAAAAATCATTTTCATGATATTTTTTTGCATTCTAATGATTTTTTTTTATTTTTTAGAATGAAAGCCGCTTTTTATTCACGTTACCACATAAATTTGTTGACAATATTTTTATCTCAACTGGCGTGATGTTTGATATTCCCTGTTGGGAATTCTTGAAGTAGTAAACAAGACTGTTGCACCAAAAAGTAGGATATTATTAATATCAGCCTAACTAGTGTTCCATAAATTCACTTATTCTATCCAGGTGCAGGTACAACGGATGCTGTTTTCAGACAGGACTTTCCTGTCCTGGAAGGGTTTTTTTCATGTTTACGGGAAATCCTACTTGGCAGATAGGATTGATGAAAAATAATATTATGATTTAAAAAAAAAACAAGAATAAACGAATTAATACAAAAACAATGGAACGAGCTCACCAATTATGTGTTGTACCCAGCTGAGTTCATGGGGCCTTATTGAGATGTGGAACCAACTGACCACCTTTTGAAAACTAACAGCCTGACGACTGATCTTGCCCACGTATTATACAACACCATTCCAGCAGCAAATGACAATTCATAGCAAGTTTTTATTCTATCCAGGTTCACGACTAAAGCATTTCTACCTTGCTATTCTCACACAGAACTTGATTATTCTTTCATAAAGATTTTTTCCCACGATATTTCGAATTTGTACCCAAACCATGGATTACAATTTCAATCACAATTCACCATAAAACGACACTAACAATCACGATTCTCAAATCCATGATCAAGGAAATTTTTTTCTTCTTAGTTTCACGCTCGGCTCACAAAATTGTTCCGAAGTCGTAATCCCGATAAATCCCTTGAACCTCTATCACGACTTCCAGCGATCACTAGTTCAAATTCGGCTTCAGGTTGATATCAATTGAAAAGTAATATACGATTTTTTTCAAAAATAAAAGTTATCAATATTTTTTAAACACGAAAAGACCTCCAGCCATCTGTTAGTAATAATTAAAATCAAATCACAGCAATCCGTATTTTCAAAATGTTCGTCGCCACTATCGTGAAACATGTCGATTGATGTTTAATTTTCTTCTTGTTTCATTCAAATTTATGAGAACATGTTTCAATTTTGCCAGTAACTTTACAACAATTTTATAACTTTTATAAATCGA
>NC_073692.1:350769516-350794516 GCF_029784155.1 Uranotaenia lowii | reverse complement strand
GCGCGGGTGGTTTTGTCCGAAAACTATTCTGCTTCTGGGTAGTCAAAAGGTGCTTTGGTTGCGCAAACGACGGGCTGGAGCTAGCAGGCTTTAGAGCAATTGTGCAATTTGCAACTTCTTTGGCTCAGGGATATAAAAGACAGCAGAGCACACCTTTGTGGTTAAGACGGTATCCTTACAGGGTCTCGTCAGGGCAGTGGACGCAGTTCATAACAAAGTGGACAGAGTGGTGGGTGCCCAAACTGGTGTTGCATATTTGAAGACATTTCGCACCAACGCATTGCAATTAGCATAAGGTTGCCAGATTGCCCGGTTTCATCCGGGTTTGCCCGGATATTTAATACCAAATGTGGGGATGGTCCGGCTCGGCCCGGTTGACCGGATTTTATTCAAAAATGCCCGGATTCCACCCGGATTTATTCACTGTATTTGGCAAATCAAACAAAATAAAATAACGAAGGCCTCCAAATCGAAATTTTTTTAGCAAATTTAATTAAAATGATCAAGAAAGGTTTTTTGGCAGCCAAAAATACGATTCAAAATCTGTCGATCAGTTTTGAAGAAAAAAATTTTTTTTTCCAATTTAGTTCTTGGTTTTTGATGAAAAATTTCTGGGTTTTGGAAAAATTTGCCCGGTATTTCCCGGATAGATGGTCGTAACTTTTGAAATCAAATGCCCGGATTTTGCCAGGTCTTTATTTCAAATTGCCCGGTTTATCCGACTTGGATACGTGCTGAAAAAAATTCTGGCAACCTTGAATTAGCAGAACGCTGTTTTATAGCGTATGGGTTCTCAAAGCCCAAAGTATTTCGTCGCAGGAATCCAAACAAAGTGAAAGCTTAGCTGTTGTTGTCGCAATCTACTGATAAAACGATAGCTTTTGATCAAAGGTTACTCCTAGATCCTTAATGGTGACAACGCTTTCAAGCGGAGTGCCTCCAAAAGGCTAATCGAAGACCAATGAATTTCTGATTCTAAAAAAGCTGATGTATTTTGTAACAGTACTTTCCAATAATAAAATTCCGCTTAGCACAAACTCATAAATGAGTAACATAGCTGTACAGTTGAGAAAATCAAAGGATCACTGTACCGCAAATCATCGAACACTCGGTAGCCGCTCTACTGAAGTCGCTTCAACTGTTAACGCAGTACCTGTCATATCAAGTTCCGCTATAAGCTCAAAAGCGTAAAGAACCGCAACCTGGTACCATCACGCAAAAAACGTCCTAACAGAGGAACTAAAAGCCAAACTACATCCTCAGGCGAACCACACCTTATCGATTGACCGTAAGTTAAAACCAACTGGAAAACCGAATGCTTCTTACAAATCACAGGTTTTATGTTGTAGGTCCGCCAAGACACGAGTTTGATACAAACTCTCCATAGCCCATGGAACGAAATCTAGCTCTCCTCAGAGCTGACAAATAACTATACAATACGTAGTGGGAAACTGAAAGTTGAGAAAGTCCAGGAGTTCAACTGGAATACTGTTCCCCAGGTAATCCAGGTAACCGCTTAAACATCATTTCACCCTAGCTAACCGCATTCATGAAATTTTAGAATTTGGGGAATTCCAATTCTAGAAAGTGTCAAGTGAACCATAAAACGATCCACAAACAATCATCTGACTACAGGTAAACTCGAGCGTTTAAGTTTGTTTGATAAAATTATACTAACAGTGCTCCGTCACATCTATACATATATAGATCAATTAATATCCTCGGGAATACTACCGTCCCACTGATCAAGGAGAGTAGGCAACATCACAGTGCTAAGCAAAGTGATTGTATCTAAATTCAAACCATACTGAACAGTTAATAATCGGAGTCCAAGAACCGAAGGAGGTCCTCGTTTACGACGCAGGTAGGACAAAGCAAAGCAGCACTAGAAGCCAACATGTATACTTACATAAATCATGCCATTTCAGGGCATTTTTCTAAAATACAGTTCTGATCGCTGAAGAAGATCAGAAAGCGACGGAATATTGCTTGAACTGTCTGAAGCTCAATTAGCTGATTGTCAAAATTGATTGCCCAGTGTGTGTAAGCGCCACGGTACTTTGTCGTCGATCAGTACCGGAAAACAGCCAGCGGCTTTGGCGTAGTGGTTAGAGCTCAAGTCTTCTACGCCTAGGTTCATGAGATCGCATCCCGGTCATGACATACATAGTACACTTTCTGTGGGTTGGTGGTTTTAGCATTTGTAAGATTCTAGCCATCATAACTTCGAAAGATGTAGGCTAAGAGTTAAGGAAAGAAGATCTCTTCAAAGAAACATGAAGTTTCACTGATATCCTATGTGTGTGTGCTCGTTTAAAAACTCCGGCCACAAAAGAGCAATAGTTTTTGCCGAAGAGAGACAGTCCTTTGCTATGTGCATGTTACGAAGCGGAGCAAAATAAGAAGAGTGTTGTATGCATGTTTACACTCAAGGCAGAGGCAAAAACAGAGCAAGTAAGAAGCTATCACGGTGTTGGAGCGCAGTGAGTTGCGCGTGCTGTGAAGGAGGCGTACCTATACGATAAATGCATGCGGAGAAAGCAGTCTACGAATCCGGGCCCCCGTCGACGTTCATCAGTAGCGGCAACTTTATGTGTAGCGGTACAGGCTCGATTAGATTATAAGGAATTATGATAGCCGTATTGATGGTTTCAATATGAAACCGTACTTTTATGTCGTGCTTTATATTCAATGTTTATGGCAAGATGCCTTATGATTATTGAACCAATTTTAGCGCATCTCAAGCTTAAAGCTTTCCTGTATGAATTGAATCTTCGGCCAGTTAAGCCAATAAAATGACTTGTTTCTTAGATCATGAATTTGCGCGTTAACTCATGATGCATTCCGGGCAGGGCAAAGTCGTTACAACTTGCACTTATTGGTGTTTATTTTCATTCCATGTTTTCCACACCATGCAAGAAGTCGATTAATGCATTCTTGAAGTGCAGCACAATCTACTCTCGAGTCAACGATCCGGTAGATATTCAAATTATCTGCAAACAGTTGTGTTGGTGATTGAAGAAGGTTGCTAATTCATTTATATTATGTGTATAGCATCAAACCGAATAGCGACAGTAGGACTAGCGACGCTTTTTTACTAGCGAGATTTCTGTCATTCGCAGGTTTGTTTTTCTTTTTTCAGTCCAGTAGGTGGTTTCGATGTAGTACTCGAACATTGTTTATGTTGTTTACTGTACGTTTTCCTTAGGCCATCATTCGCATGCTCCTGGTCTCCCAGGAAACTTGCGGTGCGTCGTTATTATTTTCAACGTCGCGACGTATGCGACGTGTCGCTAGTAGGCAAAGCTGCTATGATTTATTAGCGCTCATATTTTGGATTTTTTCTGAATGCATAACAAAAATCATGAAGATAAGCGGTCCTAAGTGACTACCTTGCGGAACACCAGACGGCATATTGAAGACAGTTAAGAGAATCTATAGTCATATGTTATTATGCATGGAGTGCAAATTGCAATCCTAAAGAAAATTATGTTTAGAACCATTTATTTCTATTCAGATAGCCAAGCAGCTTTCAAATCACTTAGTGCTTCGTGTTCTAGATCTAAACTAGTAATCGCATGCCGGAAAGCAATCGAAGAACTTGCTGGAGCAAACAGATCAAACCTTCTATGGGACCTTTTTAAGACACGAATACCCCAGGAGAGGTAAAATGTCTAAAATAAACCATAATAATAATAAACTTCTATGGGACCCGGATATAAGGTAATGCTTGGAAACGAGTCCGTCGACGAGCTCGTTAGATCGGAATGGATCGGGAAAGGAATTTTGCGGACCAGAGCTGGCTATCCCAATATCGCTATGTTGGTTTAGAAACCAAATTCGAACTTGGTCCTCTAACCAGCATGAACGATACTGGGAAGCGTTGGACACTTGTTGCCAAACTAAACTATTTTTATAAAAAAAATCATCTTCAATCATATCGAATTACTTGTTAACTTTAACCCTCTAAAGCTGTTCGGGTCAAGAGCTCATTTCACTTTATCATCATTGCAATATACTGAAGAACTGGGAATTTTGACAGCCCATGTAAAATCCACCAAAATTTGAAGGATTAAAATTGGGCCCAATTGGTGAACAAAGCTTTCTTTAGCTCAAGCCGGTCTCCCCCTAAAATCATTCAACCCGTATTTAGTACTTTTATTTATTGTCGAACGATTAAACTTTGTCAACCCGTACACAAGTACCGTAAAAGTTTGGGAAAGCGTTTTTTTTTCGATTATAGACATTTTTCATCTTTATGGCATTCGCGCCTACGCTACAATGCATTATTCATATGATTGAGAGATATCGCTTTACGTTCAACTAGTTTAACCCTCATCCGTATTAGAGTGTCATTTTGACACTATTGCAAGTTTGAATGCTTGTAACTTTTTTCAGAAGCTTCAAAAAGAAAAATTTCCTCGGGGACTCTAAATGAATTCAAAAGTTCTTTAACATTGCATCTTTACTTTATTTATGCACGAACCCTGGAAGCCTGGACAAAAAACTCCCTTTTCCGACTTAGAGTGTCATTTTGACACTCCAAAAGTAAAATCTATTTAATTCGTTTGAATTATTTTGAACTTCATATAAAACTTATATAAATAGAAACCTTATAATGTCAGTAAAATATGTTTAGAACATTATACATATATAACTAAAGCTTCTAGTTTTCTTGTTATTCAGCATGAAAAAAAAAATCCGAAAAAATGCCTCAGGAAAAGTGCTGTAGTTCATATATTACACGTCCAAACAACATTTGCTTAATGCATATGAAAGCTGAAGTTAATGTCTACATCATGAAGCCAAGCAATATTTAAAAAAAAATTTTTAATGAAATGGTCACAAAAAGTTCAAAAAAGTGGTTTAAAAACCCTACTTTTCATTAGATTGCTAGTAAAAACTGTTTGAGCAGTGGTAGAGTTTTTGAAAAAAAAATATCATTATAAATTTTATTCTAATTCTGACATTTTGTTGTCTTTAGATTTTTGATGCAACAAAAATTGAATTTACTGGAATTTTTCAAAGTTGAATGGATCGAAGCACGTGTTTTCGTACCCCGATCGGATCGGGGTACGAAAAACACGTGCTTCGATCCATCCATGTATCATTGTATAGATCAATGCAAAGTCAGCCTATCGACTTTGCTTCTTCTAGACAATAATACGGTGTGGGACAAATGGTCTTGTGCGGCAAGAAGTTTTCTCAAATCACGCTCTTGGCTCATTTTCAACACCCTTCATGCTTCCTAATCTTATCTATCCGTCTATAATTTTCATTATTTTCATTTGATATTTTTCCTATTACAATGTATAGTTCACCGAAATGCCATTAATCATTTAATTAAAATCATTAAAATCAGCGGTGATAATCTGTTAACACAAAAATATGAAAATTATAAACGTAAATCATTTATGAATTTCTAGAACCACAAGCAGCACGTCCAGCAAAACGTGTTTGTTTGCTCTCAGAGTAGGTACGGTGGGTGGTGATTTGGGCAGAGAGCCAAGCCTAGAGTCGAAATAATGAAATTTTAATTTGTTAAAAAATCGCGCAAAGTAGTCAACTTTGAAAAATTCCCGTTTATTCAATTTTTGTTGCATCAAAAGTCTAAAGACAACAAAATGTCAGAATAAGAATAAAATTTGTAATAATATTTTTTCTACCACCGCTCAAACAGTTTTTACTAGCAATCTAATGAAAAGTAGGGTATTCAGACCACTTTTTTGAACTTTTTGTGACCATTTTATTGAAAAAAAATTTCAAAAATATTTCTTGGCTTGATGATGTAGACATTTACTTCAGCTTTCATATGCATAAAGCAAATATTTTTTGGACGTGTAATATATAAACTACAGCACTTTTCCTGAGGCTTGTTTTTTCGGTTTTTTTTCTTTCATGCTGAATAACGAGAAAACTAGAATTGTTTTAATGTTCTAAACATATTTTACTGACATTACAAGGTTTCTAGTGGTATAAGTTTCATTGTAATCGGTTAGATATAAGAAGAGTTATGACGATTTTAGCTTGGAGTGCGGATGAGGGTTAAATCCACATATTAATTTTCCTTGCCCAGCAAGAGCTTACTTCAGGAACACAAACAGGCTTTAACACATTCGCTCAAAGCAAAATTTAGGCAGCGTTAAAATCAAAAACACAAACTTTCAGAAGCAACTTCCGATTTTCAATCATTGTGCACACATCCGTCTACGCGTTAAATGCATTTTTAAATACTTTTTCACAAAATTCCTATTTAAATAAAGAAATAATTGATAATTTTCACTGGAACGAAAAAAAAAACAAGTGCGATGCCATCGGGTCACCGCCTACTCAGTCTTCTTTACCAACTTTCATCTCATATATAAAATTTTCTTAGTCTATTCTTAAAATACTCGATTGATGAAAGATCCATGAAATGGTATGTCGCAAACAATGTCCAGGTAATGCCCACGAACGTAGAAACTCCTTAGAATTCATCCTCCCGCCACAAAATGTCTCAATTTTGTGAACAAATTTTAAGGCTCACGACATCTTCTTGTGGTCCGTTCTGGGCCTAATTTTGCAAAAGACCTTTTGCTAGGCCTAGGAGCAGATTTAGCGTGCAACGTGCAAGATTTTCAAAAGTCGGTAGATTAAGGTTAGTACCCAGGCAAAGCCAACTTTTTTTTTTCGGGCCTCGATTAAAAATCTAAAATTGATACTAGAAGACCTAACATCTAAATATCATGCAATGCCCCTTACGGGGCCAAGTAGTAACTTATTCGAGTAGCTATGTCTAGCCAGTTGGGCTGTTACAATTTGATACGGCCATACTTACATGGGGCTCATGAATGTCGTTCCACAGATCACAGTAATATACACGGCGGCGCCATGTTGAGTATGACGCATCTAGCGGTTCGCTGACATGTACAAGTACATATACGGCGATTGACAGCGACACACAAATACACTTATAATACACTTGCTTGCTTATTTGCTTGCTTTCTGGCAAAGGCTCACACTCGCCTAACTCAAACACGATTCAGAAATAAATAGATTCACACACACATACACTCGAGATTTGGGTAATTGTGGAGCGAAAAACGAACAACGATGAAAAATATCTGCAAAGAAAGAAAGAAAGGAAAACTGTTAGTTTAAGTGTAAATATCGTTAAAAATTATAATTTTTTAACGCATGAAATCCCCCAAAAGTTACATAAAAAAATATTGTTATTTAAAACCACTGAGTTTTTAAAATAGTCGTTTTATTAGTTTTTTTTTATTTCTCAAATCAAGAGCAGGAGCCATCCACATTTATCAACATTGCAATATTCATCATAGTGTTTTCGCCTCTGGACTCCAATTTACTCGGCCCTACTTCGCCAGAACTCGTTTCTTCTTTGCGTAAAACTTCATCGATAAACCCGGACGGAAAGACGCAAATAAATGAAAACCTGTTATCAGCCGACATAATAATCCCTGCATCACAACAAAGACAACAACAAAATCATCAAGAAAAAACAACAAGGGCATCCTTTTCAGCACAAGCAGCAAAGGATTCGAAATATAGAAACCGGAGATTCCTCCCGAGAAGGCAGAAGAAAGCGGCAGTAATTGTATGACCATAGTCTGTCATTTGTAGTTTCCAAGGCGACACATTCCGCAATATTTTCTCCATCCCGCTATAGCGTGACGTCAGGGCAAACATGCGCACTTCCGACCAAAAAGAGAACGACGAACGTCTGTCGACCATCATCAGCTGTAAACTTTTCAAGTAGGCAGGGGTCCCAAAAGTGACAGGTTTTATTTTCGTCTCGGTGTGATGTTTACAATCGGAAAGCTCTCAGGACGGATTCCGAATACAATTGTTATCACAACCTACTTCGGTTTTTTTTCTTGAATTCTCGTACCTCTAACATAACCTATCAATTGAATTGTGCTATACTCATCTTTCCCGGAGTTGTGGGCACAAAAATAGTCTAAAAATACCCTCCACCCAAGTGCGCACAATTCAAAGGACAAAGGAAAGTGTTTGTGTGCCACAGTCCGTCAAAGATACCAACCCAGGAGAAGAGAGGTTCCGGAAGTAGCTAAAGGAAGGTACCGGCAACAGCTTTGAAATCCGCTGTCTCACGATGCGATACGATACGAGCGAGGCGGGGCGGACGCAAAAGAGTTGAAAACGAGGACAACCAAACCGTACCGAAATCATAAAACCAGTCATTTTGACATCTGACCAATAATGTCGGCACCCGCGCGCCACCTACAGGAAAAACCTCCACATCCCCCCACCCATTTCATCCGGAGTTGGACGATGGCAAACACAAGTAGAGAAATCTTCGCCACACCACGAGGATTATGACATTCCGAATCCGGCTGGTCCCCCCTTTTCGGTGAATGAGTGAGCGAATGGGTGGCTTGGAGTGTGGGAAAATGCATTTTCCAAATTTTCTTACAGCCATAGTACGTATACCGTACCTATTTTCTTGGCTCATGATGACGGCATTAGTGCAACTTCGAGCTCGGACGTCAAGTTGTCACCATCTTGTTATTGGGTGGATTGGAATAGGGTGGAAGCGTGGACATTACTCAAATAGCTTGGCCCGGCGAAGTATTTATTTACCGAACGTTGGTCCGAACTCAAGTCCAAACGAATGGCGGCGCACTATTTGTGTGATTATGGGGAGCTTTTTCAGACGCAGTTGAAAACTAAGAAAGTTGAAAGGGTAAGATTTTTGAGTATGGTAGGATAATAATAATCAATAACTTTTATGTTATTTTTTGAGATGTCGACTGTATATACTAATGTTAATTTTTCCGGCAAATCATCAAAACCACGGCACAAAAACCATGAGTAGGCTCGGTTCTACAGAAGAAACAAAAATAATATTGATTTTTTAGTAAAAAAATTCTGCAAGAAATCATGGATGAGTTTTAAACCAAAACTAAGCTCTTTAGACCCCAGGGTTTGAGAAGTTCAAAAATGACCCAAAATCGACTCAGTCTGATGCTTCAAGAATCAACGACTGTTCTGCGCTCCAGAAACCATCAATATGTTCCGGCTAAAAAACAGTTTCAATACGGTCGAGCCAATGGCCTCGTCCCCTAGGGGAACGAACTTGTTTTGGACCATCTTACCACTATTTTCCAATATTTCACTCATAAATTAAGTTAATCATAAAAATTTTGAACTAATATAGTTTAAGCTACTTACTAACCAGTATTTTACACTGCAGAACAAATTTCGACGAGATAGCAGCACTGATCACACTGACATGACACTCAGCCGATCATTTTCTGTCAAATTGGTCAAATTTTGCCATCTATCGACGGTATTGCGAACCTTGCAAAATTTGACAAAAAAAACTCGCTGTAGGAGAAATTTACCGATTTAACCCGATCATATCGTCGAAATTGCCTATTTTTTTCTTGAAAGTTGAGAGACACCTTCCATCTTGGATAGCATTTTATCAAAAGCGATCGATGCGTACTCTGGAATCGAAATTGCGTTTTTCTGGAAAAAATTATCCAACAAACGAAATCGAGTGTCCAGTCAGTTTGATCAGTGATAGCAGTTGTAGTAGATATGTCATGGGGAGAAGATTTGTATTGAACAAAGCAATAAAAAAATAATAGGACAGGAACAGTCATTAAAAAGACCAGCCTTCTATCAGTATATTTAATTTGTTCTGAAGAATTTGGCATTAATGTTCTGTGTAAACGGAGAAATTATTCATTCGGTGTTTAAAAAAAAATAAAAGTAAGATGATTTAAAAGTATACTATGCATGATTACAAAGTTGAGAGCGTGTGTTTGTCTAAGTGTTCATGTTGTACGGATGAACTATTTGGAAGGATGAGTTACTTGGAGAAGAATGAATGAACAAAAGAGATTGGCGAATGAATGAGTTTTGATGGTCATTCTGTATTCCAAATTTCTGGAGCAAAGATGTGTCCAGTATTAGGTGCATGTGGGATTTCGAGTGAGGTTGGTGTTGCGGCAGATTTGTTAAAAATAGAAGGTACAACAAGCAAAGAAACAGGTATGTCGAATGAGAGTTACCACAGCAGTGTGTTTTCAGAATTTTGAAAACATTTGATACACAAAATCGAGGAGTTTTTCAGTTTGTACACTATTCTTATCGAAAATAACTGTTTTATGTTTTAGAGCATAAATTGTAGTGAAAAAATGGATGGTTGTAGTACGAAATAT
This sequence comes from Uranotaenia lowii, assembly GCF_029784155.1. Taxonomy (NCBI): domain Eukaryota; kingdom Metazoa; phylum Arthropoda; class Insecta; order Diptera; family Culicidae; genus Uranotaenia; species Uranotaenia lowii. The sequence continues at coordinate 350,784,323 of NC_073692.1, read as the reverse complement.
TCAACAAAAAATCGTACTTTAATAGAGGCTGAGGAAAAATTTAAGAAAGTTAGTTCAGAAGTTCCTTTATCCTATCATTGGCACAGTTGTTAATAACATCATTTGTCAGGAAAAGCAAGGGTCAGAGTCCACTCTCTTTCCCAGTAAACATTAATCGGCAAAGTGGTGGCTGAAATTGCCAGAAGGATCGTAACGATCCTGTTGGCAATTTTGCATCAACTCATCGATATCGCCGAAGCTGACTGCTCCGATCGAAAGCGCACATAGAAAAAAACACAAGGATAAACTGCGACTACACGAGTGTATGATTGAAACTTTTTTTTTTGACAATTGAAAATGACTTTTTTTTTCTTTTTTATAGGAATTTGACCCACAAAGGTCATTCTTCCTCGATTGAGACTGACTTTGTCTATATCTTGGTTAAACAAGCTGAATGAGAATTTTCTTCATTCTTCGAATACACTCGAGTGTTGCCGAAATTAGCCGCTTTGTTTTAAATTGCAATTTAAATCGAAAGTTTCGCGCTAATGGTCGCCAACCTTGCCAACCAGCGATGATAGAAATGCCATAGCAAGTCAGTTGAAACACGGCAATCGACTACCTCTTACTGGTTCCGACACTTTGCAGAAGTTTGATAGATGTCTGGTCAACATGAAATTTCGCCAGCAGGGCTGCCTACATTTTTTTTTTCAAAAATCAGGGACTGATGAAATAAAAAGCAGGCTACGTCAAAGTACCATCATCAGCAATGACATCAAATGCAGTTCCTTACAACCCATTTTTCATCACATTCGCAAAAACCAGGCAAAATCAGCCTTATTTTCAAAAATTAGGGAAATCCAATGGCTTATCAGGTTGTCAGCTAACGTAGTTGACGCTGATATTGACTAAAACTCCGGTTTCAGGATTCAGCGACAATATTCTAAGTTCGGTGACTCGGTGCTTATTGCAAATTTTGAAAACCGATCATATACATTTTGTATATCGGCCCAGAAAAATTACATGTGCAAAATTTTACCCCTCAAAACCCGCTGAAGAAGGGGCCAAAGGAAATCGGAAAAATCGAAATTTTAATTTTGATGACAAATGGCTTAAAAATATATGAAATTTGAAAATCTGGTGTTATCTCGAAAACAACTTTTTGATCAAAATTCGACTTTCTGCGACTTAGTCAGTTTCCTGAAAAATGGCCGGTCCGAAAAAGTCGATTTTTGATCTCAACGTTTGAAGCATTTCGATTTTTCGAATTTCCTTTGGTCCTCCTTTTGGTAATTAATCAAATTTTCAAGTCGATTTTAGACAAAAAAAAATCGAGTTACACAATATTTCGACAATTTTGACGCCAAATGACTTAAAATGCATGAAACGTTGAGATCTGGCGTTATCTCTAAAAACAAATGTTTGGTCAAAAATCAACTTTCTGGGACTTAGTGGGTTTTCCGGAAAACGGCCGGTCCCAAATTTTCCAAATTTTCTTTGGTCCTTTTTTAGTGATTTTTAAAATTCTTAAGTCGATTTCAGACAAAAAAAAATCTGAGATAAATAACACAAGATTTCGGTATGTTATGTATTTTTAAATCATTTGGCATCAAAATAAAGGCTTTGATTTTTCCATTTTCCTTTGTCCCCCTCTTGTGCACTTTGAGGCACCCTTAAATCAATCCGACTGAGCTGAAATATTGTCTGGTCAGTTTTTTGGGCCAATCTATAAAATATATCTACTTATGTATATTTGAACCGTCTAGTTATTTGATGCGATTCTCGCAGCACGTTCTATCACAATAATCTTTTATTGACACGCTTTTGTTTCTTAGATTAATATAAATATGTTCCAAACGTTATAGTTTTCTAAACATTCTCATATAAAAAAAAAATCTGTCATAGCATGAAACAACGAGATCTCTCGTAGTTGGCCCGCAATGTGTTATATTAATCGCAGTGAACGTTGGTGTTTCTACTTCTTTTTACTCTTTCGATAAACTGTCTCGAGTATTAAATATCTGTCACGTGGATACAACGTTGTCGATACGTTAAATTAGGATTTCATGAATGAATTCTAAAGTTAAAATGGTTGGTTCGTGATTCACTTCTTAAGAAAAACATTTTTTAAGGGAAAGGTTTTGATAATGACGAAGGTGGTTGAAAGAGTCTTCAACAATAGCAAAAACGTCTGCAAAATTTTCGTTGCTTGGATAGCCACCGACCGTGGTCTAGAGGATAGCGTTTAAGTAGTACGAAGCTTGCCATTAAACCCTTGAAATATATACGTTTTAGTCTTAGGGAAAACTTAGATTTCTTCAAGTAAAAACATTTAGTTTCACTGAGTAGGATCTGTGTGTTCTTGTTTTTTTATTTGCATCAAAAAGACTGTCGCTGTTCCTGAACATTGTAAATCATCTTTCATTTTACTGAATACAACTTTTTACAATTCTAAGTTATATTATTTTATCAGCTCAACAGTTTTTGAGCGTAATTTTGCATTAAACTTTTCTATGATTTAAATTGCCTCGAAATGACATAGATATTAGCCGATCTAACCAATTATGTCAAAGATTTTGGGATGTTTTTTTATGGAATGTGTGAATTTATGACCAAATTAAGAAAACCAAGTTTATAGCGCAATCGGTGTGTGTGTGTGCATGAAAATTATAGCCAAAAAAGTGGATTTTTTAGATTTGCTACAACATATGGTATCAAATATCCATACAAATTTGAGGCTCGTTGAGCAACCCAGACAACCATTTTGTGAGTATTTCGAATTTGCAACACAAATATACGTGCAAATGTACGTGTAAACATATAGTATATAATGCAGCAAAATCAGTATATATGTATACGAATCATTTTGGAGGCCATATAGGTTACATTAGCACACATATTCTTGATTTGGATTGAATTGTCGTAATAAAATCATGAAATGTATTTAAATACGATAAAAAAACATGCATGGGCCGCACATTGTAGGTGCAGATATACAAAACATTCTGTACGATATAACCTGTAAAATAAAATACGACTTCTGGTTGTCTGGGAATTCCTTAGAGTTAAATAAATGAGTGAAAATTGGCAACGAATTTTCTAGCAGGCCAAAAACGATTTCATCCCCAAAAGGTTTTGATTCCGGAACATATCCTCATTTGTGGGCCACCCTACATACCATTTGTATAGACTGTTTAGAAAATTATAATAATCCGAATTATTATAATAATAATTTTTAACTCCAATTTATAAGTTTTTTAAGGGCAGCGCTCCTAATACTACTCATCAGCTTCTGCAAAGTGCTTTTTCCGAACATTTTTACCACTTAAGGCCAATCTTTCTAGAATTTTACAACACTGTCCGTTGGTTTCATGTATTTCCTGGACAGTTGGTGGGTTCATGTCTTTTTGTAAATCTATAACCTTTTGGCTTCATACCACTTGAAAGCATCCTTAGAGCACGTGTATCCGTGATCTATTTTTGGATCTAATTTATACAAGAATTGGACCAACTAAATTAGATCCAATCCAGTGAAAAAAATGGCAACCCCATTCGTTATCTATTAACTGTCAAATGGTATAGAACTGCGTAAAATTGGATCCAAACCTGTTCAGTTTTGAACCAATCCTTAACACTAGAAGGACCGGCAAATCGAATATACCTATTCGGACCGTGACCAGTCAAAATGACTGGTAAAGGGGAATTTTTTTCTATCATAATATTTTTATTTTTTTTCTTTTGAAATTGTTTTGTTATTTATTCGATATAATTTTTGTTACAAAATGGAAATATTTTTTCACCATGGGTGCACGGAATCCCCTCATTTTGGCATAGTTGACGAATGCGTGTATGTCATAAAATGAATATTTCAAATAATAACCAAAAAAATAAAACACATTATCAATCTAATTATAAAACCATGTTAGACGGCTATGGATATTGACCATGGGTGCACGGTTTCACTTCAATTTTGTTTTAGTAGATGTTTTCTAGCATCCATCGCTCTGAAATTTTTCAACACATTGTCTATAAATTATACCTGATATTGTAGGTTTTGAAGCCTATTTTTTTTTTTTAAATAGAGTAATTTACCATGGGTGCACGGATTCACCGCTATTCATCCAAAATCAATTTTTTAGCCTGCTAAAGGTAAAGAAAAAAGAGTTTTGTAGATTCAAATAAAAATTTGTGTTATATACATGGTTTTCACAATGGGTGCATGGATTCACCGCGTTTTAATCAAATATTGGACTTTTTGCAAATTTTTAAAAAGCATTTTTATAAATCTTAACTAAACCAAAGTCGAAACCATGTCTTTCATGTTCAGACATAATGATTTAAATAACGATTTTTATTTAAAGTTCCGTTTTTTCATTCCTGGAAAAGAAATATTTCAATTTTATCTTGAAATAATAAATTTATTTATTTTTTATTACAAAACAGGTTTTTGCAACCGTACATTTATCTGTTAATATCTGATCAACATCCAAGAAATTGGAAAACGCTTACCATGGACCGAGTGAGTTTTAGGGATTATATGCATCAAGTTATATCGTGCGACGGAAAACAGTAAAAATAAAAATAATGAATCAACATTGTCAAATGTACACGTTGATTTGTTTTTCCTTAAAAGTTTTTAAATTGACGAATATTGCATTTCAAATACCTATCATGTCTAACTCAAAAATATGTTGTGTTCTGAAGCAAGTTAAAAACTATTTCACTCTATATAATTTACAACGGTGAATTTGCAGCCATTCCGTGCACCCATGTTGAAATATCCGCATCCGATGTGGTCTATCAGATAGGCTGGCGCGAGTCTGGAATAGGTATGCCAGGCGTACTGGGTTCGATTTCTTGTATCGGCAAGAAAATTCTTGGGTTCAAACCCCATAAGTTGCCGACAGGTAAGATGTGTTTCCTCTTATAATAAGAATGTTCAATCAGTTGCCAGCTGGCCAGGTATATACACGGGTGCCGGAATACCTGTAAGTGAACTTGCATTGGAATTTGTCGAGCCTAATAATCTAAGAATGCAAGTGAATACATACTTGGTGCACCCATGTTGAAATATCATTTTAATTATTCAGTTTCATAGCTGACGTCTTCAAATTTGAATAAATAAGTACTCAATTCATAATAATTTTACTCATTCTAGTTCAGTATAAAACATATTTATCACCTAAAACTACTCGATTACTCGAATGGACATGTATTAAATCTAACATAACTTTTACAAATCTTGATGAAATTTCGCCAAATTTTGACAGAAAGTTCGATTATAGTTGAGCAACAAAACAGACCAAAAAAATTGGGAGTCAAGTGTTTGAAGCGCCACACAGCGGCCAATCCGATAACTTTTTCTTCAAATCTTCACGACTTTGCATCGAAAATCAATAATTTCACAACAAATGACACACTTCTGCCAACCATAAATCAACTAGGACTCATTGTATTGAATGTAGCTTGCAAATGAAACCAAAAGCAAGCGAAAAAATTTTATCTTGTTTGAGTTATAGGGTTGTGAATTTTACCAGTCATTTTGACTGGTCACGGTCCGAGTGTCTATGGCGAAATTTTTCTCGCTTACTAAAAGAGCTAGTGAAATAAAAAATACACAGTTTTGTAGAGATTCAAAATTCATGAAAAGTCGTATTTTTGGCGAATTTTTAAAGCGAAGTATGCAAAAGATATTTAACAAACAAAGTGTCCAACCAGTCATTTTGACTGGTGCGGTCTTTTTAGTGTTAAAACAGTTATAAAAACAGTTGAATTGAAACTGGTATCATGAACCAACAGTGCGGTTGCCATGGTCTGAATTTGGGTGTAAACCGGCTGTTTGAACCACGGAAACAAATGCTCTTAGAGTAGTGGCAAGAATCGAGATCAGGTCAAAAGATTTTAGGATTGGATTGTATCCCATTTACCCGAAAACTATTGCACATAATGACTTTTCCCCAGAATGACAAATACCTGAAATCAAACCCCAGAATGAACCATTTCCCAGAAAGAATTCCCCAGAATGTACCATTTACCAGAAATTTTTTTCCCAGAATGGAACATTTCCCAGAATTTTTTTCCCCAGAATAGAATATTTCCCAGAATGACACAAATCCCAGATTATTTCCTCTTGTATTTTTATTATTTTTTTTTTTTTGTGCTGTTAAATCTAATGAATTCTTGTAAATTTCATATGATTCGAAATTAAATTTTTCAAAATAATTTTTCAAATGAAACCAATTGTTTGAAAGTTTCCAACTAAAATTATTTCAGAACCGATATTATGTTTTGTGGTTTGGGTACTTGAATTAATTGAATGCCAACCATGGTCCTTTGTAAACCGTTTTGGAATCAGATTCCTCACGCTGCGCGTTCGAACTTTAAAGAAATATTGCCCTTCACGCTGTCGCGTGGCGGACGGGGCTAAGTGATCACCCCTAGCTTTCACGCAGAACTAGGAAGTCCCGGCAGACCTAGACCAATGTAATGGGGCCGCCGCTTCCGACGGCGGGTCGGCGGCCACCTCGGATTTGGGAGCTTCGGCTTTGCCGCAGAAGAATAAAGTTATGAAACCCCATTTTTTTGTAGCATTTCCTTTTTTTTAATAATTTCTAGTAAGGATAAATGTTTTCAGTTTTCTGGGAAATGGTTCTTCTGGCGAAAAAAATTCTGGTAAATGATTCATTCTGGTAAAAAAAATTCTGGGAAATGGTACATTCTGGCGAAAATTTTTCTGGGAAATGGTTTGTCTGGGGAAAAAAATTCCGGGGAATGGTTCTTTCTGGCGATTGAAATTCTGGGGATTTTTCATTCTGGGCAATGGTTTTCGGGTAATTGGAGTACAACCTTAGGATTGTTATGCAGTTTGATAAAAGGAAGCAACCTTTTTTTGTAAACATTCTTGTGCGTAAGTTTTGCCACTCATTGTATCTATGGAAGGGAGAATCTGAAAAAAGGCAACGTCGCTAGAACTGTCCTCGCATAAGGAAAGCTCAGTAGGTCCATGGGTTTTTACGTTTTTGCTCGTTTGAAGTGTGTGTAAGCACCCTCTCAAACCACTGGGCTCACTATACATGAGAATTTGGCTTTTCGGTTTCTCATGCATAGTTAGCTAGTGTAGAGCAAAAGCGTTACAATTCGTGGGAGCTTTTCATCAACATGCCCTCAACCTAAAGTTTCAACACCTATCAAGCTTTCTCCTATTGGTGCACTATCTGGCCTGTCTATCCACCTTTCTTTCATATTTTATAAAAATAAAATTCTCTCTAGTTTTCATTCCGCCGAGCTGCCACTTAAAATTAGAATCATAACTATGGTTTCACATACTGCTAGTCTCAGCATAAACTTCTTTTCGAATGTTCAAGTGTAAATGGCTTTCACTGATGCAGGAGCATCCTTTCCTTCGGTGAGGTATAAAATTGTGGTCCAGACAGAGTTTTTTTTTTGTCGATTTCAATGTAGATTTCTTCATCCATAACATAACCAAGGTTGCCGAAATCACAAAAAAATCTGTAATTTCACAGAATTTTGAGCAAATTTTCATCACAGAATCTATGTCACAGAACACAAAATTTTGAAATTTTCACAAATTTCACAGAATTTTTAAATTTTGAATGGATTTTCGAAATTGTAATTTTTTCGAATAGTATCAAATTTAGATTTCTAACCTTGAATTAGAAAAAATGATAAGATTGGTAATGGTAATTGATTTTGCCCAACTAAATTGTGAAAAATACCCAACTTATCATGAATTTTCTATGAAATTCAAGAAAATAGCATCACAGAAATCCATCACAGAATTTTTAGGTAAAATCACAGAAAGTCAGAATTATTTTTCTCAAAAACACAGAATTTGGTTCGACAACCTTGAACACAACCCGATTTCTTGTTAAGAAATTTGTCGTAAAAGTTCCGAGCCCTCGATTTCACGGATTCAGCCAGTTTGGTACTCCTTTTTGGCTGCTTCTGCTTCCGATGTGTCTGAAAATCAATTCTCTCTTTGGCACGCATAACGTTAGTCGATGAGGTGCCTAGTTTCTTAGCCATATCCCGTACTTATGCCAAAGGATACCGTTTGTTTTAATCCTTGATTTTCTTGTCCATTGTAGAGTCAGCAGGGCCAGGATTCCTACCGCGTCTTTGGGATTCTGCGAAAATACACTGTTCTCCAGACTTTCTCAACGTTGTTTGAACCTGACACTCACACCTTCTTCCTTAGCTGGTTGTCTGATTCAAAGATCACTCACCGTGCCTCATTGGTGCACAATTTCTTCGCAAAAAAACGACAAGAAACGACAACGCTTACTTCACTTAGATGTAAACAACAGTACGCAACCAAAATTTCAAATTGGTCTGATTAAATACCCGACCAGTAGTGCATGGGTAACAATTTTGTTTCTTTGTAATGATAGTTATTAAAACTTGTTTTAAGTCCTCATGAAAGTTTTGCATTGAACAGCATGCTTTATTAATCAAACAATAGCTTTGTTGATTTTGTTTGGTTGGGTTATTCTGGGAGTTGGTTCAGAAAATCCTTAATGTTGCGTCAAAACTTTTTATGGATGCACACTGATTAAATAGATTAACATTTTCGATCAGCTTCGTAGTGTCTCCTCAATACAGCATAATTAAATTGTCGCATTTCTTTTAAGTTTCAACTGATATGAACAAAACTTATAGTTTTGAAGTTTTTGTACATGATAGAAATAAAAAAAAATCCTTAAAATAACCACGTCGTTGAGTACTTAAGACTGAAATATATGTATATAACTACAACGGCAAGAATATGCGAAGTATTCATTTTTAATTATGCATTTGCAAGATTGATATCAATCCTATCAAACCGAGTAAATGATAGATGAGCTGTTTCACATAGAAAAAAAAACCGAATCATTCCTAGCAGCAGCAGCAGCAGCAGTAGAACAAAGAAAACCCCATTCTAGACAAATATTTAGATTGCATTCGGTTTCACTAACCCCGCGATTTCAATGACGACATTGCACTGCACTATCACCATTAGTATATTGTATGTGTGGTAAACAAAGAAAAACTTCAGTCGCAAATGTAATTCCACTCGTAGGTTGAAATGTCACCAGTCATTGGGGTCACATTTGTGCCAATCATCTAACTAACAATAACCTCCAAGAAACACTATCATCATCGTCATTGTCGTCGTAGTCGTCTCTTAATCATCTTCTTCTTGGGCGAGATTGCACTTTGCCATTCAGCTCAGAAGCACATCCGGAAGTGACATGCATGTGTTCCCTCGCTCGGCACCGAATTTCCGCTTCTCGACTTATTCGAGAAAACCAATTGAACAAATCGATGAATGAAATCACACTTACGTGTTTTTTTTCTGCAGCGATGGTTTCACAAACTGGTGCAAATCATGTCAAAACCCCAGACTCGGTGACTCTTCACTCTCACATCACTCGGGCGCCGCCTGCTGATCTGACAGCTAGCCAAACAGCCTTTAGGCGGAAAGCTCACAAACACGGAAACGGAAAACTGGCAGAAAGGAAGAAAGACACTGTCGCGTGAAATACCGAGAAGAGCGAGAAAACGGAAACGGAAAGGAGGAGAAACACGGAACCGACGACGGAAGGAAGGAAAAGGATATTTTCACCACAACGCCAAAACGCCGATTACTTCCAGGCGAAGCGACTGGTAGATAGATGTATCCAGGAGTATGTTCAACTTTGCAGCACTGCACTACTTTTGCACCATATTGGCTCCATCTCTAATCCTAGCAGCGAATGTCGAACTATGCCCTACTGTCGTTGGTCGATCGTTTTCGGCTGAGTTTGGTTGAGCGTTGTTCCTTGGCCCATTACCATTCTCAGTCAATAGCCGCCAACTTTGACGTCCCAGCCAGTCAACCCTTGAACCGACACAATCGAAAAAACCGAACTAACCGCACCGTCATTTGGAAAGGGATTCTTCAGCAAGGCTGCCAGAATCGAAACTGGAGAACAAGACTGAAGTCCTTGATTGTTTGGAGCCCGGAGAGCGAGAAACTGTGCTTTCGGAGATGACTCACATTCGTTTGAAATTCTCATCTACTAAATTCGCGAAAGCGACTTCCTGTGAGAGATGTTATTGTGCTCTCAATCTGTCAAAATTGGCTTGGAAGTCCTTGGAATCTCCATCCAAGGATTCTGTGCATTCCAAGGCCTTCTGGTTAAAAATTTTTAACAGAATTTTTTTTTGGTTGTGAACTTTGAACGTTTTTACCTTAGGAATCTCATTCGGTAACTTAAATAACCGAAATCATTAATAACAACAATCCCAAAATAAGCTAAGCACAGCAGGCTGACGAACCTCCAAACTTTCGTAACAACATGCAACTGAAAATTGTCTTGAAATTCTCACTCTCTCACACACATGTGAGATGAGTCTTTTTCCCTCTCTCTCAGCGAAGATTTTGCTCAGTAGAACTGTTCCGGCGGAGTCCGGACCCACCGATCATGCGCCCTTTTCCGGTTCCGATCTGTCAAAAGTCATAAACAGAGACTCGAGACGAAAAGCTCGACATCCTAGCACGTGTACTTTCACTCTCTCACCTTAAAATTTCTTTTGAGTGCTCTTTCAGCACTCTCATCACAGACACTCAGCATTAGATGAATGAACTTCCCACCAGTTGGGTGGTAACTCACTAACCTCACACACGCAACCCGTGGGAAAGCAGAAGCTTTTCATTCTTGAATTGCTTGTCCTCATCCTTTGATAGAAAACGGCAAACAAGAGCTTTTCCAACCAAATCACAATAGTATTGGTTGGAATCTCCCCTTTCGTTTGACAGTTTCCTAACATGAGCTTCTCACAACAATTCTGTGTTTGAGTGAGTTAGGTATGGAATTCATATAGGTATTCGATTGAAATTCGCAGTTTCCCTGCCTTCCGTTCGTCCCATCTGCCCGACCATCGGCTTTCAAGATCAAATTTTCCGTCAAATAATTTATTGACCTAGTTTGGGCTCGGGTTAGCTGCTGCTAGGTTGTTGATTGTTGAGATGGGATTTGGTTGTTTTCGTTTTTGCAGTTTTGAAATAAAACATTGAATGGATCCAAAAATGGCGTGTGACATTGGAGTTGATTCCGAAAGGTTTGGTATGTGTGGGCACAAGATTTTTGGCAAACACGTTTTTCGATGTATTCCGATGTTTGGAGTAGTAAATGTACAGCAAAAAGCGACATTTAAGCCTTACGATTCTCCGTAACCTCGTTATACATATTAATAAACAACGAGAAATATAATGTGGATAAAAAAAACATTCACTTAACAACGAAAAAAAACTGTAGAAAGTTTTTACAGCCAGAGGCCATCTTCTCTTTCGTAGATCGAACTATAACTGGACAGACAAGTAGGTTTTCAAGACAGTCAACCAAAGTATGATCATAGAAGCTCAAGATACGTACAGAAATATGTCGCAGAAACATTATCGCCAAAACTTAAAGAATAACTGGAGTAAGCTAAAATGATGAAACTAAAGACTGAAGAGTGGAAAATGGGTGTCTTCAGAACATGGCTTCTCTTTTCCTCACATGAAGTGGCAAAGAAACTTGGAATCCAGATTAGCTAAACGGTTTTAAAAAACTAAACTGACGCTCAAGGAGAAACAATCCAAAGATTGTTGTTTTGACATGATGGAGATTTGATAAACTAAAATAAACGTGAACAATACGATCAAAACTGGGATACTGCTTCCATTCAGACTGGCGCCTGAACACGATGAAACTATATGGGTGTTTCTTTTCCAAAAAGTTGAAAATTTGATATTTCAAACTAACATTATATAAAAGTCTTCTCACAGAGAACAGACGTACAAGCTAGCTCACGAAACTTGTGTGGAAATTCCAACGATCGTTTTTCACCAATTTTTGTCTCCAAGCAAACCGAAGAGAACTGTCAAAACCAAACAAAATTTTAGTCAGTTTTGAACAGGTTGTATGAACTGTTTAGCATGTTTCAAGAAAATTGCTGTTAAAGTTTCGTAACACTTGCGTCCGGTTGCATAATGGAAAAATATCTTAAAAGTTAATCGCTATTTCCTTCAATCTAGAAGTGCTGAATTATGGACAATGGTATGCAAAAGTGATACTTGAAAGTAACCCGCTTCGAGATGTATAGAACCAGTTCTGATGGGTTAGACTGATCGACAAGAATGTTCCTAATTGATAAAGCCGATGCGTCCTCTGACAATAACCGCTTAAGAAGTGCAAAAATTTATTGTAAAACTGTTAGATATTTCGACTGCCTCAGTACATATTGACTGTTTTCGATGAGTGAAACAATATTTTTTTATTTTAAATTTACGTAATGTTTCGGGTCATTCTGGGGGAAATCTGATGATGGGTGAAGAAAAGTAACCCGAACCGTTACGTAAATTTTACCGGCCAATTTATGAACCCACAGGTTTCGATAAAGGTAGTTTAGCGTTAAATCGACCAGAATCGAGTTCTCTTCTTCTTTCCTTTTTGTTTTTAGTTTCTTCCCAGTATTCCTTATGTTGAAAACTAAGTAGCAACCCAGGTTTCAATGGTTGAGTAGAGCTATCTTTGTTCAGTTTCATCAGTTTAGTAGTCGTTAAACTACAAGATATCACATAAGCGATAGCTATTTATCACTCTTACACTGAAGTGACATCCTCACTTTTGATGTTTTTATTTTCGGGTGATATTCTGAGCAAACGCACTCAGAATAACTGGTAACACTTCTGAGTTACCACGATCCTATTTTGAGATGTTTGGCTTCACAGTGTGATGATGTAAACATTTGTATCGTATCATGTTTATCATCACATGTCCTTAGCAATCATCGATCGGTTTGGAAAGAATGACCACAGTGCTAAAGTCCCGGAAAACAAAGCAACTATCATCGATTTATTGTTCAATTGCAAATTGACCAAAGCATATGGAGAACCAAAACGAACAGCATTTTAGTTCTGCTCGGAACAGCAGATAGCTTCTGCTGGGAGATCTTTCCGATCCACAGAACGTTTTCCCAAAACGGAAAGTTTTAATACATTAATGGGAGATATTAACCAAACAGTAGCGCCACAAGAGTTCAGAGAATTTGGGAAGCTTTTAGGATCAGGCATATAATTAAAAGGAAATTAGCTCCTAATGTTATTTTTTAAAAATTATTGGGCAAAATTTTGTCATGAGAAGGTATTTGCAAGACACCAGGTTTATGTTTCCAATTGTTGGTTTTTGTTTTTCGATCGTTGACTGATTCTACTCAAAACTGATTAAATATTATTCTCGTGATTGAAAAATTAGTTCCATTTTTCAATTCTGTATGTGTTCTTTAAGTTCCTACTCAAAAATTTTGTACATAGAAATCAAAACAATTCAAAGCTAGCTTTAATGCATATTGTATACATCAATTATGGTTCTAAATTATAAGGATGGGTTCCAATTGTGAATTCTACTTTTAGTTTCAAATTTTGCCGCAGTTCGTGGTGTAGAGGATAGCCTTCTAGTCTTCTAAGCCAGCGGGCATGAGATCGAATTCCGGTCACGGCATACATAGTACACTTTCTGTTGGTTGGTGGTTTTAGCATTGATAAGATGCTAGCCATCATATCCTCGAAAGATATAGGCTCAGGGTTAAAAGAAAAGGAATCTCTTCGAGAAAACGTCCAGTTTCGTTGAGATGCTGTATGTGTTTGTGTTTTCTATATTCTAATTTTATTTAAAACTTTTTCCATGGGTTGGGCTTCTTGAACATCAATTTTGAACTTTTGCTTTAGATTTGACTGTGATACTGAGTAACGATTTTGAATTCCCTTTGTTAATTGAGACTCTCTTTAAGTTCAGCCCCTTTTACGATCAAATATTTGATTTTCCTATAACGGGTGGCAACTGATATTTTGATTTTTTTCGAGGCCCCAATACTCAAACAAACGAGCTCAGAGAAAAATGAGAGTGTGTATGTAGGGTAGAAACAGGCTATATGCGCCTATTAAGCAGAATACTGATTAAATTAAAAATAGTATCGAATATGTGTACAAAAACTATATACACATGAGCAGGCATCTTTTTTCTATACATTGGAGTAATTTTTATGTTAAAATCTTCTTCAGTTTTCGAGAAATCGATTTTATTATAACTGTTGTCTAAAATTCCGAACCTCCAGCTATGCGGACTAAATGCGAATATGTATGATTTAGGGATAATTTCTGTTTTTCTGCAATATTTCCGTAAAATTTCATTGGAAATGCTAGAAACTGATAACTTTCATACGACAAAGCTGAAGTTTTATAAAAACCTTTTTCTTTTATAATTTTAATGAATAAAACAAAAGTTAGGGCTTTTGGGGGAAAGTTAGGGCTTTTCGGGAAAAGCTTTATCAAATTTATTTTTAAAGCTTAGTTCTTTTAGAAATGGGACACTTTCATTTGCTAATAGCTCGTTTACTGGTTATCGGATAATCAAAATTTTGTCAGCATTTTGTTGCCTGTGAAAAGTACTATTCGACCTATTTTTTTCAAAATTTAAGATTCACGCATTTTTGAATTATGTACGATGCAAGAAAAAAAGAAAAAAATAATTTTGCACAGTTTCCTTTAAAATTCGTCATTATCAAATTGTTAGCTGACAAAACCTTTGATTTTTCAAAGAATTACTGAGTTTGTGTGGTGGATAAGTATGCAAACACTGTCAATAATGTCCACAAAGTTCAAATCAAGCATTGGAGTGAAGCACATGATCGGCAACTACGGTTGAGGGTCATCAGGGAAGTCAAGTCTCTTACCAGTATATTTAATTTTCAATAAGCGAAAAACTAAGGGTAAATCGCTGAAATGTCCAAAACAATTTTCTCCG
>NC_073692.1:350719016-350769016 GCF_029784155.1 Uranotaenia lowii | reverse complement strand
AGGAATATTTCTATGAATATAAGGTACCCCTTCATCCTCTCAGTGGAGTGATAGGAAGGGGGGGGGGGGGGGCTACCTAACAATTTTTCTTATATCTCGAAAACAAATCAAGATATTGGAACCAAATTTGGCATGGGAAGGTATTTTGATACGAAAAATATTTCAATGATTATTTGAGGCCCCTCCCTCTTTGCAGTTGAAAGGGGGGAGGTTTCTTTCATATTTTTTTACATAACTCAAAAACTAATCAAGCAAATGGAATTAAATTTGGCATGAGCGGATATTAGGGAACGTGACATGTTCTAATGATTTTTTGAGACCCCTTCCTTCTTCCAGCGAGGAGATAGGCAAGAGGAAGAGGAGTTTTATACAATTTTTACTGCATAACTCTAGAACTACAACAGCAAATGGAACCAAATATGGCATGGAACGAAATTTGGGTACGAGAAATGCTTCTATGAATATTTGGTATCCCTTACCCCTTGAAAGAGGTGGATGAAAAGGGGGAGGAGAGGTCTCCCTTACAATTTTCAGTATAACTGGAGAGCTGATCAAGCAAATGGAACCATATTTGGCATGTGAGGGTATTTGGATACGAGAAATGTTTCTGTCATAAATTGAAGCCCCACCTTTTTTCAGCGAAAAGATATAAAGGGGGAAAGGGGGGCTTCCATACATTTTTATACTCGAGAATTAATAGAGCAAATGAAATAAAATTTGGTATCAAGAAGAATTTGAGTACAAAAAATACTTTTATGAATATGAAGTTCTCACCCCTCCATTCAATGGGGAGAACGGAAGGGGGATGCTACTTCCTTTCAAGTTTATGCATAACTCAAGAATTTACGAAGCAAATAAATCCAAATTTGGCATGGGATGGTATTTCAATACGAGAAATTTTTTTATGTCAAAAAATTCCTTTCTCGCAGTGGGATGATAGAATTGGGAATAAAGTAAGGGGAGAGGAAAGCTTACATTTAACTTTTTTTTGCGTTGGATAAACAGATGAAAATTATCAGATCTTTAACCCAAATTTAAAGATCAAGATTCAGAATATTGGTTTAAGTTATTTTTGTGTTGCAATCCGAAACATCTGCTGCAGCTCTCATTTTTAAGCGGTTGCTTATGAATTATGTTATAGTTTGACTTAAAATGAAGCCAACAAAACAATAAAAATTTGAAAAAAATCTGGAAATATAATTCGATTTTGAAAGGGGTAGCAAAGCACACCGGGTCAGCTAGTTAATTATAAAATAAAATAAAATCTGTAATGAAGTTCACGATATAATTTTTAGAATCAAAGTTTTTTTTATAAAAGTAATAGACTTGGCCTTAGAAACGGGGGAGTTTTTATGGGTTAAACACCCCTCCTCCTCATGAGGGTCCATTAAAAGCAAGAAGTATTCTACTCTACACTCAAAATTTGTGATTTTCAGTCAAATTTTGATGATGGAGTAAGGTTATTCGATAGTAACAATCTTGACTCAGAACTGATGTCAATACTACAAAACTAATCTCCGGTATTTTTCCGTTGTTCGATTTAATATTTAGATTTAGATGTAATATTTAGATATCTGATAAAAAAAAACACGAAAATACCCTCGACTGTGCTACTGTTTAAAATAATTACTGTTAACTTTTCCTAAAATCGATAGGAAGGTTCAGAGTACAGCTACAGTTTTTTTTTTTAATTTTCTCACTTATTCAATACTTCTGAATATGAAATTTAAAATAAAATTTAACTTATTTTAGAGGTACTGGTTTCATATCATCAACATCGAATTTATATTTGTGTTTTCGTATTTTGGATTATCCAGTTTAGGATTCTTGATTTTCGATTCGAATCATCGTTGAAAATTGAAATGAAAAGCTGTGTGAAACCGTCGTTTAAATTGAAACAGGTCGGATTAGAAATACTTGATTGAAATCAAGAATAATCATTACAATTATGGATTCATGATTGAGGTCTCTGAAACTGATTTCGATTTTTGGCTCATATTTCTACATTCAGCAACTGTTTTTAAGTTCATTTCAGAAAACGTATTGAAATTCCGAAACGGATTGACAATTCAAATTTTGAATTCAGGTTCAAGATTCAGATTCAGCTCGTAAATGAGTTCCACAATCAAAATAAAATTATCAAGATGACTATTTCGGTAAAGAATTTAAATTGCAAGAGATCGCAGGTTTATAATTCTGATTGTTAGTTCGATTCTGAAATTTAACCACAGTCAGTTCGTTTGCATAATTCAGCTAAAAATGACAAAAAAATGAAGTAGAATTTGGGTTCATTTGGCAAGTTTTGTCTAGGGAAAAAGTTATTTCAAAAACCGTAAACAGGAATTAGTTTTTAATGAGAAGTGATTGATGATAAATAAACATGTATCCTTGCTTGAAGAAATTGCAAGGAATTTCATATGTTTTGGCGTATTTATTTTCGAAATTGAAAGCTTTCTTAAAAAAAAACTTATTGAAAGCTCAAATCAAATAAGCAAAATTATGTTGGCCAGATTTTTGTCAAATTTTCCCGGATATTGCCCGGATTTTGGTTTGGATTTTTTTAATTAGAATGCTCGAATTTTGCCAGATTTTAAATAGAAAGCATGGATTTGCCCAGCCCGGATACGTGCAGGAGAACTTTTGGCAATGTTTGGCTAAGTTCACCCGATTTTGATGCAAATTTAAAGATTTCAACCATCGATGAGAGTATGTTTCCCATTTTGTTACTAAAGGATTCTTCAGTCACATCCTAATCATAATTTGAAAGATTAAAGGATGTATTTTCAAAAGTTTCTATTAGCATGAAAAACTTTTTATGTAAAAGAACTTGAAAATGAACAATCAAATAGTATTAATAAATAATTTTTTTTTATTCATGCATTGTTAGAACAAAAATGTCAGAAAAAGTAGGTCAATAGGTCATGTTAGTAGTACCAAATTTTACCTTTTTTCAATGGTGTGATATTTTGAAAACTTAATCTTCAAGCGTTTTACAAATTAATCAAGTTTGGAAATTTTTCATCGAATAAATGGGACATGAAAATTTTAATCTGGAAAAGAGTTTCTATGCAATTTAAGGCCCTTTTTGCAGCAAAGGAAACTTAGTTCTAAGAAGGTTTTTAATTTAAAAAAAATTGAGGAGCCCCCCGTAGACTTAATTCGGCCCTTGAGTAGGGTTAATAAGTGTGCACAACTTTTGACTTGTATTGAATAATTTTTTAAAATAGTTATGATTTGGGGTTTTCACATTATAGTTATAAAATCTTTGAATCTTAGGAATTAAAATGGTTGAATCCATGTCCTATTTATTTTTCCACACTACCTTGAATTTTTTATTCCCTTCAAAAAGCTGTCTTTAAGATCATAAAAGTTTATTATAGTGTGTAGAAGCCGTTATCTTTTTTCATTAACTCAATAATTCTTTTTTTGATATGGTTTTCGAGTATAAAACCTAGTCCAAATTTTTAAACCAAAATTTAGAGTTTTTTTGTTTTTGCCTGATCCAAATCCTAAACTAATAGGTCGATTCACGCATTGCCTGGCTTCACTGTTTTTGACACATCGCGATTCCTGTTTTGATTCCTTATTTTCCAATTCTTAAATGTTTTTAACATATCAAATAATGAGAAATCAATCATTTTGTTTGTTAATCCAGCTGAAAACAGAAATACAGGAATAAATGGATTTAAACTTAAAAGTTGAAGTATATCCGACGTTATTTTTTTACCTCGAAAATACCATATCGTAAAAATTTAGAACAGTTCAGCCCTTTTCACAGTATGTTTATCGGAGAATTTTCCAATATTAAATTCTTCTTTCCCTGAGCAGTGTTATCGTACAAGTAAGTGTATTTGTTCACAGCTTCCGGTCAAAATAACACAAGATACTTCCAGACAATCAATTCGAAAAATTCCAATTCTTTAAAAGCTTCCAAATTCTGCTATTTGATGGGATTCTTTATTTCAAGTAGAAGCGCTGCCAGATAATATTTAATGCAAAGTGAGTTGGTCCAGAAGAAATGTGTTGAAAAGAGTTTTAAAAACATGTTGAAATATTTTAATAAACAAACCTCCTTTTCGAAATTTTTACGAATTTTTCAACTTTCTGTTCATTTTCGGAGAGATAAACGTGAGAAACCAAAAAATGTGCTAAATTAAATTCACAAAATGGATTTTGGTGTTTTGCTATCCTTAAACTGAGTTTTGTGTTAAATTTCTTGACCGTGCAGCAACACGAAAAATTTCGCCGCACCTCATTTCTCGTTCGTAAAATTTTGCAAACAGGACGCGCGAACTGTCACCACAAAAAGGAGCTACGTCATCGTGAATCAACCCGTATCTAGTGTTTTTTGCCTGATCTTGATAAGAATTTAAGTTTTGACTTTAGCATTTATTTCCGGATTTGTACTATTGATTTTCATTACAGATTATTATTTGTCACTGACACATTTTTTTCAAATTTATCATTCAAAAACAAATAAAACTAGCTGAATTCAGATTATTAACCCAATGAGATTTAAAAAAAATCAAGACAATAAGGAATCAGTTACAGATTGAAGATTCCAAAATGTGCTGGTTTGAAATTCTGTCTAAGATTTTGATTAGAAATCAAAATTCAGACTGAAAACTTAGATTTGAAATGCATATTTAAGACTAATATGAATGATATAATGTTGAATAATTAAGAATTATGCAATAATACAATTATTTACAAATAATTTAAATTTAAGATTCAAAATCAAGAGCTTAGGTAAAAAGTGCTCAATCCGATCTGACATTCAAATTCAAATTGGTTGAAGAATTACAAATAATATTTCAGAACTCGCATTCCGAGTTTACGCGTCGGGAACAATTTTGTACCTTGGAGAGGTTTTTAAAACTTAATTGAAGGATTATGATATAAAAATTTAACTAGCATCGTAAGCTGGCATTTCAAATGTTTTATTAAGAATTTAAGCATTTTTGTTTAAAGTTCTGGCGATTTTTTTTTAATCCAGCACAAGTTGCAATTTGAAAACAAAACACTAAGAGGAGAAATCAGTACAGATTAGAAGAACATTAAATTAGATATAGGGAATTTGTAAATCTCTCAATTCTTGACCTTATGGAGTATTCGAGATTTTTTAAATAGAAATTGAAGATGAAATCTCAATCTACTTCTTGCAGATTTGATAAATTTGATAAATTAGGAATAGAAACATCAAAATACAAGCAGATGAAGTCGAAATTCATATTTTTTTTAATAAATGTTATGAAAAAATGAGCTGAAACAGATTTTTTGAATAAATTTGTGTGAATTCAGTTCATGTTTCCACCGATTGTTTTCGGACTCATATCATTATAGTTGTATGTTTATGCCAAAGATTGTTATTAGAGTTTTCTGTAAAAAAAATGTTTATACATACATTTACTATGTAGGGGAAGAGGGGGCATAATGCCCACGTTAAGAAAAAAGCCTTGTTTTAGAGTACATTTGAAAAGATTAACTTAAATTTTCAATTGTGTTTGGAAGTTTGGTTTATTTTTTGTCCAAATCTTATAGTTAGAATAACTGGAAGGTCAAAAAAGGCCACAAATTCAATGAAGTTTGAAGAGTAGGTTGAAAATTGGATTTCCGATTTAGTAGGGGCATAATGCGCATACGTGTGTACCCAATCGCGCCGTTTAACGGTAAATAAGTGTTTATTGATTTAAGTGTCGCCAAAAGTGTTTGCCAGGTAAAAAAAACTTCTATTCTACTTCCTAGATGGAAAAATGTATTGCTTCGCGCAGTGCTGCCAGATATACTGAAATTCTTGTGAATAGTTAATTAAATCTATATTAAATTTAGGAATTTTAAATATATTCGTTTATATTCAAGTTAAGTTTTCCAATACAACATATAAATATCTTCAAAATTGTTATGATGAAACTGCATATATATTTAAACATATATGAAACATGCTTAGAGATAAACGGACATGGCGCGTTTTGTCCTACCTAAACATGTTCAATAAAAATCTTTCAAAATAACAGAAAAAATAATTAAATAAGGAAATTTTTCATTTTGTGATGCTTTTTAAGACCAATGTTCATCATTGTAACAGATGTCAGGTAATTTTTTAATGATAGAATTCCTTACGAAAGTCAAGGCACAAATTGCAAGGAATATGGCTTGAAAAATATTTTTGGATTTTTGCAGGGATTTATCGCATATTTGATGCTAATTTTTTGTACAAAAGGTTTCTACTGTTAATTAGAAGGGAATAACGTACAGAACTCTTTAAAAAAAGTGTATATCTAGCTAGATATTGCACTAGGGCGTTTTGCCCACACTGGGCATTATATCCTTAGTTACCCTAATAATTTATTGTTTCAGTTGAAATCTCTCAGTTACAACATTTTAAAACTATATCTAGCAAAAAAAAATGGGTCGTGAATCAACCAAACAACACTTTTGACAACTGATCATAAGGAAGGGGTTTGAAATACTTCTAAAATCCCTGGGGGAATAACGGGTTTTTACGCGCTTTCAAACTTCATATATGTTTTTAGTTAGTTGCTAAATAGAAAACAAATGGAAGTCTTGATTTTCTTGGACGTTATTTTGATTGATCAAATGTTTCGATGCTGATTAGCATTTTCCTCAGGGAATTCTTAAAATTTATTGATTTTAATATTTCTAAACTATGTGTGTTAATCTATTCTTCTACTTACAATTTAGTTCGAGCCCAAGAGTAAACATCGATAACAGTTGTACCGGATAAGTTTTTCAATTACTTGTTCGCCAACTTCATCGTTGATATAAGTCGCGAATAACATAACGATGGTAAAACGACTATAATCGAAACAAAAAAAAAAAAAACTTACAATTTAACGTTCTGCGTGAAATTTTTGTTTTTATGTAAAGCTCTTGTTTGTCATAGCTTTTTACATTTTTGTTATTTTTGTAAAGATTGATGAAAACCAGAAAATTAAATCAACCAGTGTTTTCCTAGACATTCCATGTGATGAGTGGATACGCTATTTGCTGTAGCGTTAATATTAAAAACTAAAAATTGTGTTCCTTATATTCACCCAAAGAAGAGGTTGCAAATTTGCAATGCCTATTGGAGCTAACTAAATATGTGCCGAAAATGCGCTAAAATGTGCATTGCGCCAAAAATGATCTGATTGCTTTCCCGTCATTGGCATAAGGACTCCAGCTCTCGAGGACCTTACCTCTACATAGAAACATTCAAGAGAAATAAGAAAAATCATATTATGGGATTTTCATCATTTTGGCTAATTTATCCCATAAATAAGGAAAAAATGCCATGTCAGTGAGAATCGAACTCACAACAATTTTCTACCTTCCTACCATCCGACAGCTTAACCAGTTTACCACCTGAGCTAGAAGAAGAACGGGGGTTTATTGTCATAGTGTTTCTGCCACGGACCATCACCAGAAAAAAAAAACGTACAATGTCCGGCGTTTGGCCGGAAGTTTGCCCATATTGTCTTATGGTGGAAAAGGGAATTGAAAACGAGAAACGGTTTATTTTGCTTTCCTACTGCCTGCTTACATACATTCGCACAGGATTAATCGAGTTGATCAATTCATTCATTGATTGTTTCCATCCTCCTTTATCTTATGATCAGCTAGGGAGGGACAGGTTTTTATTTTGTTTCCTTCAGTCATACGCCATTCGGTTGCGCTGCAAGGTTAATGCAGGCGGTCTGAAACCGAATCATCGCCACTGGCGTTTACATCTTATGCTAATGATGTTAAAATATCGAGAACCCATGGTTGAAGTGAAGGCTGAATTTTGGGTGTAGACAATGGAAATCTTGGAAAAAGTTGGATTTAGTTGTGGCCACCTTGATGTCACTATTTTGCTACGTTATCTATATTAAAACTTTCTAAGCGCTGAGGTGGTCTAGCGGATTCTGGTAACCCAGGCGTACTGGGTTCGATGTTGGGTTCGAATCCCATGAGTTGCCGACAGGTACGATGTGTTTCCATGTATTACTAACTGCATTCAACTAAATATTTATAAAGATGTGAAACTCCGCCTTGTGAAAATCAAGAAACCATTTCGTTTAAACACGAAGCTGGTGACAATTTCACAGAAGAAATGCATCTGGGATTAATATGAAGATACTATTGAAGCGGAGTGGAGTGCTAAACATTGTAGGTCTTTGAAGGTTGGATGCCTTCCTTCGACGAACCATACATATCATCAATATTAAAACTTTCTCATCCAATTGAAACATTTCTAATAAATCGAATCATAGCCAGAACATGCAACAGACAAACCCGGATGAGCTCGTTCATCTTTTTTTTGTGCGTGTGTCTGTTTTGTGTTGTGTCCCGCAAATATTTGCACTCATTTGCCACGATAAGCAATCAAGCATTATGGTTTGCCCAAAGTGAGAGAACGAAATGGAGGTGGAGAATATGAGTTTTATAGATATCCTCCGTTTAATATCCCGGGGGGTGTATCTGTATGCCATCATACATATCGGAAACCGTCATAAATAGTTGCGCAAGGAGTTTGGGCCGACCTTGGTGTTCTCTCGATATGCTTGGGTCCTCCAAAAGCGTCCAGGGACGACTCCCTATCGACCATTTGGTGAGGGGTGGCGGCGTCGTTGTCCTCGACGTTCTGATGTGTCTCCCACACCGGAAAATATTTGGTTTCAGTAGACTATACGGGGAGAAGGACGAATAAAAAATAGAATAAGAAACCTAGTACCACGTTTTTGGGGTCCATATTTGCTGAGCGCAGATGATTTCTGGCCTAGCCACGTGTTTCGCTTGATGGTTTCGATTCCGATACATCAGAAGCGGGCTATTTGTCCTGGCAGGGTGGGGTGGTCTATTCAAATAACTATTCCTCGCGAAGGGACGATCGATTCCTCGCACTTTCTCTTCAGTTTTTTTATGCTGCTCTGCTTCGGCGATTTTTATTCGCTATCAATAGAGACATTTTTCGCAAACGAACGACGCAAACCGTGAGGATGCTTTTTTAATATAATATTTACAGCAATCTTAATCATATGATTCATAACAAACGTGGAAGTAGGTTAATTTTCTGGTAGAATACCGAAACTTAGGTATGTTGGTATGAATTAAAAAAATATCTGGTAGAACTTAGAAAAAGCTCTCTTTAAAAATTGTAGAAAAAATGTATGTATCACATTGAAAATTTTGCTGAGTAAATAACTTGCATGAGAAATTGTAGAAAGACGGTTGAGACTAATTTTTAAATAATGTTAATTGAGGGTTCAGTTTGTATAAAAAGTCAAATAAGGTAAAATCTTTGTCTTGTAAAAAAGCTCGACAAGATACATTGGGTCTGAGCTTCAGACTATTGAGAGTATTCAAATGAATTGGCACTTCACCCGATGTATGATATCAATGTGAATTGAGATGAAATTTAAGAAAATCGACATACATCATATGGATGAAATATCTAGCTGAATTAGGATTTTGCTGGTAATGCTGGTAAAATTATAGATTTGGCTGCTTGTAGGTAATAGTTTATATTGGTTGTTGAATGTATTTAATTAATTTCATCTTCAAAAAAGTTCATAAAAAGCGAAAATATATTTTTGCCGCCTCATTGTTGTCCCATAAGGGTGGTGTTTCTAATAATACCATTCCATGCCAAATTTGATTTTATTTTCTCTAATAGTTTTTGAGCCACGCAAAAAAAATTTTAAAGGGAGCCCCCCCCCCCGCCTTTCCTATCTTCTCACAACATGGAAGGGGGGGGGGGTAACAAAGGGGTAACATATTCATAGAAGCGGTTCTAATAACCAAACCCCATGCCCCCAACCCCCATGCCAAATGTGGTTCCATTAGCTTGATTATTTCTCAAGTTATTCACAAATATTGTAAGGGAAGGGTCTAAAATAATAATAAAAATATTTCTCGTACTCAAATACACTCTCATGCCAGATTTGGTTCCTTTCGTTTGATCAGTTCTCGAAATATTTTAAAAATTGTAAGGGATCCCCCCTCCTCCTTCCTATCTCCCGACTAAAAGGAGAGCAGTTTGTCAGATATTGATAGGAACATCGATGTTCCTTATTTTAAAACATATAAAAAAAATCACTGGGAAAATTATACGTAAATTCAATATATTCAATCAGATAAAAACAACAGCTACGGCTGCTCCAAAATTTCAAGTTATCTATGAATGACTTTTGCTAAATATTTGTTTTTAACTAATTGCGAGTTTGTTTTTGGAATTGAAGGTAATCATTTTTTTTTGTTTTCCAGCAAAAAATACCAATTTTTCATTCATAATATGGTTATATTCCAATTCCGAATACCGGTTTTACGTCCTCCCGAAATTGTTATTTTCGGTATTGGTATAATTATGAATAGAAAATTTAATGTATCGTTTGCCTTTAGAAAATTTTTAGCTTTTTAGCCTTTCAAACATTTTTTTGGGTTCTCTAAGGAATTCAATAGATCTTCAATAATGCAGCCCGAAATTCAATACCCATTTTAAAATTTCAGAGTTACTCTACAAACTACAGGGTGTGCCATCTGGATGTATCTGATTTCAACGTTGAATAATTTCTTTTTTTATAACCAGTTTTCAGCTCGTATATTAGCTTTAGGTTCGTCAATATTACCGTTAAATTACGAGAACGAGGAGGCAAGTCCAAAACAGGATTTCACACTTTTACACTTTTTTACAGTTGTCATTGAACGATCGTTTTCGATGTAAAGGTTCATTTACACTTCTCGTGAACATAAACGTGAAAAATCTTATTTCGTCAATAACTCAACAACGCAACTACACTATTTTTTGTAACATGGTGGAATCGATGCACTATGGGGCAGTTCCAAAAGTATTATTTGGTGTTGTGAAATCCTATAATTTGCCATAGGATTTCAAACACCAAATAAATAAAATAAAATTTTGATAAATTCATTCAAAAATCGTTTAAAAACAACTTATTAAGTAGGATGATTAGTGTTATTTTCGACCTTACTTTTTTATTTCTTTGAAAGCCATTTTTGGACTAAATGATCATGAAATGATAAATATTATCAAAACATTTTATGAAACTCAAGAGAAATATGTGTGAAATGATTTATGAATCATGAGAAAAGAATTTTTTGACAAACCAGCCACAACTTTGTTGAATTTATACTGATCAATGGGAAAAAATTACCCATGAATTTTCAGCTTTATTTGACGATAATTCCAAAAACGGTGTTGAAATGTGCCTGGCAATTCTTTCATTTCATTTTTTAGACCTACAACTACAATCTTGAAAGCATAAAGAGCATGGGGCAATGCAGAGTTTTTTTTACAAGGTTTTAAAGTTTTTGACTTATTTGCTCATTTTCATCATAGATAAATTTCGTGTCTAGAAATTTTGAACAGTTCAAATGAAAGCTTTTAAATAAGTTTCCACATCGTGTACTTTAAATTTAGGAACAAATGTTTTTCATAGAATACAATTTCATGCAATGCAATTCAATTTTTTTTTCATCTTTAATTTTTTTTCAATTTTCAAGTCTGCTATTTGTGGTGCGTTTAGTATCCAAGGTAATGAGTTAAAAAAAACTGGGGATATCTTTGTCCAAAATTAGGTTATTAACTAGTAAAAATAAAAAAGCGATCGGATAATGTACAATTTTAAACTTTTTGCCGCCTTAAACCCCATAGTGCGAGCACAGTGGTCCGAAAGGGCTAAAAGGGAACTATTTTCCTAGCGCCTCTGTTTTTCATCTTATCTCTTAAGTGTCTTCAGAACATTTGCATTTGGTTTTGTTTTGAAAGTTATTTAATAGTAGTTTTTTTAAACTTAACTATGAGGGTGTACATGAATGAGATGTTCTAAAAATTTGTTGGGGATTTCAAATCACACGTTTTGCACAAGATTTCAATACTCTAAGTCTCCTAGATTTGCCTCCAGATTTGCGCGAATATTACCCTTTTATTTGGAATTGAAAATTTGCAATCAGTTGGTCGATTTTGCCAGGTTTTTCAAAAAAAATGTCAGAAACTGTCCGACTCGGCTACATTGGAAATTATTCTGGAGTCCTGATCTTAGCACTTATGTTATAACTTCTCTGGACCCGGAACTTTTTTTTATTTATTGTTTTCGAAAACAAAAGTTTTAACACACTTATTCTTGTAATAAGTTGCACTATCCTTTTTTGTGCACCTATTATAAAAGTCCAAAATCACACGTTGGTTGCATGTGTCCATTGTATAACCCTCATCCGTCCTTGAAATTTGAACCCGTTAGGTTGCTTACAAAAATCTGTGTTTTTGAGAAAAAAAAACTGACTTTCTGTGATTTTGCCCAAAAATTCTGTGATGGTTTTTTGTGATGATATTTCCATGGTTTTAAATGAGAATTCATGACAAATTGTGTGCTTTTTTTACATTTAGTTTAAGAAAAAACGATTAATTTTACCAATTGTATAATATTTTTGCAATTAAAAGTTAGAAATACAAAATTTTTGCTGATATAAAAGATTATAAATTTGGGAAAAACGAGAAAACCTGTGAAATCTGTGAATTTCCAAAAATTCTGTGTTCTTTGACACATATTCTTTGATAACAATTTGTTCAAAATTCTGTGAAATTATTGATTTTTCTGTGATTTCGTCAACCTTGCCGTCACATTTTCTGGAGTGTCAATTTGACACTTCTTACTAAAAGCAATATATTTCTCTTGTT
The DNA here is from genome assembly GCF_029784155.1 of Uranotaenia lowii. Taxonomy (NCBI): domain Eukaryota; kingdom Metazoa; phylum Arthropoda; class Insecta; order Diptera; family Culicidae; genus Uranotaenia; species Uranotaenia lowii. The sequence continues at coordinate 350,756,337 of NC_073692.1, read as the reverse complement.
TCTCAACCGATTTTTACAAAACTTATAGTTTTGAAAACCTCGTAATGTTACTCAAATGTGATTCGCAGATAATATTCAGCTACAACACTTTTGTTTTCCGTCATTCAAAGTCCGAAAAAACATGCTTCGGAACGGAATGCTCAAGAAAAATTTTACTTAATGTACAAGGATTTCACATATGGAAATATTGTTTAGAAATTTTTCAAACATCATGACCACAAAAAATGTAAAAATGTGGTGTAAAAACCGAACTTTTCATTCAATGAATCGTCAGAGTTGTGCAAGTCACATCAGATAGATTTTTAAAAGAGGATTCAAAATATGACGCAGTTTGGCAAAATCTAACATTTTTAGAATTTTTGACGACTTCTCAAAGGTAGCTTGGCAAATGTAGCATCTAGCTTCAAGTTAATTGAATTATGAATTTTTGTTCCCCGAGCTAGGGGGGATGAATTGGGTGGTTTCGATTAAAAACGTGATAATAACGTACCGCAGAGCAGGGCAAATCGTTTAAGACGTCATATTCAATACTCTTGGCTGACGAGCAGAGGTGCCAAGTGTCCTGATTTATCAGGATTTGTGCTGATTTTCGAGAGACCGTCCTGATTTTTCAAAAACCCTCGTGTTGTCCTGATTTTTGAAAATTTGTCCCTAAAATGTCCTGATTTGTCCTGATTTTCTTAAAAACCTCGTAAATATGATCGAATTTGTAGATAAACTATAAGAAAATCGAATAAATAGGTTATAAAATAATTAATCCCATTAAACAGATGAAAATTTTCGGTTCAGATGATGTTTGAATGGTGTTTTTCGATATGAAATACCACCCAGCCAACAAGCTGCGTATTGTTGTTGCATAAATCAAGGCGTTTACAGCACATGGATTACGCCTTTATTTATGCAATCTAAGCAGAAATGCTTATAATTTTCATAAATCAAGAGATGTCCTAAAAAATCCTGATTTTGAACTTCGTGTTATCCTGATTTTTGACGGAACCACCTGGCACCCCTGCTGACGAGGGATTTTGTTTCACGTTTTATTCATTATACACAGATAAAAATTTTGACTATTACGTGTCACTGAAAACAGCAACCTTCAAAATAAGTCTCCCGTTATTAACAAAACCTGTAATTTTAAATTGTTTTCCTTGAAACTTAACGAAGATTCATATATTATTACAGCAAATGTCCTGTAAAATAGTTGTACACTAAAAATTAAATATCACGTTTTCAACCTGTAAAATTACGGTAAATGTCCTGCTCCTTTTTGTTACAGGACATTTGCGTAATTTTACAGGAAATAATTTTTGCTGTGTAATTTATATCATTCATCAGTCCAATCGGCCAAGTAAGATTCCCTCAATTACCTTCCCTTTCCTATTCGAAATAGCTTTATGGGTCGTATGAGTTCTTTGCACCTGAAGAGTTATTATGCTACTGTTTCAGATCTTCCCTATCACGATTACATTGACTCTTCACGATGTGCATTATGGTGCAACACCCATCTTCAAAATCAACATTTGAAATGAGACTTGAATCCAGATTCTCATTTTGGTATCTTCTGCTGCTTTTGATTATAAGTTGTACCATGTGTATCAGCCAACCACCAATCTGATACTAGTTAGTCACTAAATATTCGAGCCACGAATGTGATCGAGCATAAATCGATACAGCAACTAATGCTGTTTTCAACCTTTGACCCAATGCTGCCACCACGAGATATAAAATGCATTATACTTTCCCCAAAAGTAAAAATAACCTTCGACCACCACCGCACCGACATACACAAACACCCTCACCGGGCCCCCATCAATTATAGATCGACATATTGATGAATATTGCACAAGACTTTTCCCAACGAAACCGAACCGAACTCAAAACTGTCGTCCAATGCCGAAAATCACCACCAAGTCAGGCAGGACACAGGCCAGAGCAATTCCCGTGGGGAGTCCCATAGGAAATATTCATTCACTAAATCTTATGTAAGAGCCAAAAGTGAGAGAGGGAGAGAATTAGAAAGCCAAAGGACTCTCACTGTCGGCCGTCACCATGTTTTACGAATTGAGGGGGGGGTCGGATTTTTGAATCGAAAGGAAACCACCTAAAGCCCACGACCAGCCGATGGACGAAAGCTGAAGGAAAAAGGTCTATGCTGAAGCCGAATTTTCCATCCATACAGACTAACTTCTTATTTAGTTTGAATGAAGAAAGGAAAAAAACAACGGGAAAGACTAAGTTGGAACAAACGTTAGCCTAACTTGGTCACATCGCATTATGCTATTTAGACATCGAATGACGTTGTTCTGCATTAGAGTTTCGTTTTATTTTTCCTTTTTTTTTTGTTTCGTTAGTGTTGTAAAAACATCATGGAAAGTTGTCGGTTTGTGGAAGTGTGGCAGAGTCCTGTCGGACAAAGTCAACCACCGCAATCGATTCTCGTTTCGTGGCTGAGATTTGTTCCATGCTCTGTTGGGGAGCAGAAGAAGCTTTGCAATCTATTTTTATGCCAACAAGAACCTAGTGGTATTAGATTACTGTTATGCAAAATATTGAAGATAGTTAATTGAAAGAAAATAACCGTGTTAAACTAGATTAAATCAATCATTTATAACACGAGGGAACAGAATTCTGATGGCTTTAAAATAACAGATAACAAATAACAGATTTTAAAAGATTATACTGTCATAAATTCGAGTTTTTTATCAGATTTTGTATTTTCGTGATGTAACGTTTAGAAGTTTTGAAAATGATCAATTTTGAGTAATATTTGATAACTGATGAACCAAATAGCCTTTTGAATCGGTGTTTTTTATCCTCCATTCAATCAACCATTCAGATTTTGGCTTGATATTCTATTTTCAGAGATACAACACTTCGAAAATTCAAATTTCCCCAAATCTAATGTTTTGAATTCGCCTTGGTACATCTTTGTACCTGAAAATGATCCCATTTTCAAAGGTGGTGGGAAGTATTAGAGCAACTTATGATATTTGCGGCTTATGTTCTTTCTTTCTTTGATATCTCATGTTTCTCTTATACTTCCCATCACTTTTGAAACAAATGTGATCAGGATGAAAGTCGGTCGTTGCTTCGATGATATTCATATTATGCTTCGATGATATTTATATTCATGCTATGCCGACATTCAACATTTTGAATGTCACTGAATCATAGGGCCCTATTACCTACATAACACGAGTCACGAGTCATTTTACTCGAGTGAGCAATTTTGTTATTATAGTAGTCGAGTCGAGTCGAATTTCAGTCGAGTAGCTCGACTGAGTCGACTACGAAAAACTTCAACATGATAGCCGCCATTCGAGAACTTAAATTAATTTGATCAGTTTCACTCGACAACCGTAATACGACATTTCGCTCGACTCGACAGTGACTGGAGTCGAGTCGAGTTATTCGACCCGTTTTATGTAATAGGGCCCATATTCGTAACATTCATAGGAATCTCAATGAAATTTTATTAAAATGAATATCGCGACCGTTGAAACGTTTCCTCGCTAGTTTTATTCAGCAAGGATAAAGTTTTTGGAAGTGAGACTTTGCCCATGTTGACTGAACAATCTGGCCGGTTCTGGAATCCCAGAAATCAAAATGATCAGATTTTAAACTTGCGACACATGAATAGAAAGCTCTTGATCTGTACAGGATGGAAATTGATAGGAGAAGTGGTTCGGGACCATCTGGCCTTGACTATACTTTCTTACTTTCCTTCGTTATACAATCTGAAAGTTAGTTCTCAAATATCACTTGACTAGACTTTGAATTTCGTTTTACAAGCAATAAATTTTACCGACTTAGAGGAAAAAAGCAGTACAGGGTGACAAAAAAGTCCGGTCACACAGAAAAATCTCAATATTTCAAAGAATAAGAAGAAAATCAGAATCTGACTTTCATGACTTTATTAAGTAACTTATCAAGATACTTCACAGACGATATCTCGGAATTACACCACCTTTCTCTGATCGAACCAGCTTCAGATGTCTCGGAAAGTCGTCGGAAGCAGCGCGCACGTCCGGTCTCGTATAATCTTTTTCAACCTTGGAGTTCTGACAGACCTTGGTCGTTCAGATCGTGTCTCGTCCTCGGTGCCCCTGGTCTCTAGGATCGATTTATGGTCTGGTACACGAATTTCCGATTGATTACGAGCAGTTTTATGTGTTTGAATATGTTGAACATGTGTCCGGGTTTGTACCCTCTCACATATTCAGCGATAACAGCTGCTCTCAACTCTGCCACTCACAACTTAATGTACACAAACTGCACAGAAACGAAGCTCTGCCACTGTGGGCAGCAGTGGTTTTTAAAGATATAGAACTTTCTTCAAAGTATGTCTTACAAAAAAAGGAAAAAAAATCATTAAATTTTGCTTCATTATTGAAATTTTTTTTGTATTTTAACAAGTAAACACTTAACAATGATATTCTATCGATGCATTGACAATATTTTCAAGATGTTACATAGATTATTGCAAAGCATCATCTCGAGAAAAATAACACCATTTAATGGATTAACAGTGTTATTCAATTCAATCGAAAGATTCATTCTCTGATCATTTTGCACGAAAAAAAATTACATTTTATGATGAGTTTTCGAATTCAAATGAATCTTATTGCTAGAATAGATCAAACAGTTTGAATGCCTTTAAGAAGTAAAAATATAAATAGTCTCAATTTAGAGAACGAATAACCAAGCTTGTTAAAATCCTTTATGCGTAAACAAAAAAGAATAGAATCCTAATTTATAAAAAGTTTGATTGACATCTTGTGTATTGCAACATAGAACACGATAGGAGTTTCACAGAGAAACATTCAGGAGTTCAGGAGCCTAGGGTTTTCTTGGCCACATCACTTACCAAGGTGATGTCCATTAGACTGGCCCAAATTTGTATGGGATGATTTTTACAACATATTTTTCGACGCGGCACCCCCTAGATTGGTGCCTTTAGGTGAAAAAATGACTTTCTGAAAGTTTCAGGTCATTTGGCAGCGGCACGAGCTGGCGCAAAGGACTTGAAATTTGTATGGAGATTTTCGGCAAAATGTATGAAAAATCGACATACTTTCACTCTTTGTGTTCTAAAATATGTTTACAGTATTCTAGAAAACTCAGAATTTCATGGCGGAATGATGAGCTATCCGCAATTAAATGTGTGATTTTTTTTGCATTTCATCGATATATCGTGAACGGTGTATAGGTGGATTATTAGTATTAACTTGATCGCATTGTCACACAATGAGAATAACATATAGAAAGTTTATGTCCTCGGCAAAGTTGTAGCTTATTTTATAACAAATATCTCTGCAAAAAGTTGAAAGAAAGGTCGAAAAACTAAGAACTGCTTCATTGTGTGACGATGCTATCAAGTGAGGGCGATTATTAGCCCATACACCGTTCACGATATATCAAAGAAATGCGAAAAAAAATCACACATTCAATTGCGGATAATTCATCTCAGTCTACTCGTATCGCGTCACAATCTTCTACAAACTCGTTTGTCATTATTAGAACTACAATTCCTGAAAGTCATTTTTTCACCTAAAGGCACCAATCTTGGGGGTGCCGCGTGGAATATAAGTATTTTTTTGGTTATGGGCCAGTCTAATCTACATGATTGAGTTCTGTGAACAAAATTTACAAATCCGCGACTCCGCTCGAAGTTTTTTATAATAATTTACTATCATGACTTCTCAATTCCATTACTATGTACTTGAATTCATGATGCTTAATGAACATAAGGGAAAAAGTGTTGTAGAATGAAATAAAAAGAAAAAAAAATGAGCTGTCTTAACACATTGAGGACCGCGAACAAATCTATGCCGAGAAAAACCAAAATTCGGAATTCTTTATCTCAGAAACCACTGGACCAGATCCTACAAATTTAGTGTCTTTTAGTCACTGGAATTGTTGTATTTAAATTTGTTGAACAATGATTTATTATTAAATTCATAACATATGAGGTATGCTTCTTAGAGTAGCACACTCGTGGCAAGCCAAAAAACGAGATATCTCGTATTTGGTCCGCTATGTGTTTAGATATAAGATCATCCAAAAAAAAAATTATAAATCGGAACGGGCGCACCAAGGCAGAATAACAGGACTCTTCTGTTGGCCGATCTGGTAGCGCTTAATTTACCGGAAGCGAGTTTCAGTACCGCCATAATCAAATTTTAATAAAAACAGATACACTTCTTGAGAACTTGTTTACAAATCTTTTTTTCTTCTTCACATGGTTCAATTTCGTATTTTTCTATTTTTTAAATTAAACTTCCAGAGTATAATAAAAAACTGGTCTGCTCGGAACCTTGAGCAGCACTAATTGCTTCTTCATACTAGGGTTGCCAATGTGGCAGATTTTCTAGGATTTGCCTGATATTTTTAGACCAATAATGATAACCTGATAAGCCTGCGTTTTCCCCTGATTTTTTAAAATAAGCTTGACTTTGTCTGATTTTGAAATTTTTGGAAAACTTAATGTCTCAATAAACAGAATGATGAACATGTTTAACCATATTCCGTCATAGATTGTCAATATGACACTATTGCAAGTTTGAGGGCTCGAAGCTTTCTTCAAGCGCACAAAAATAACAAAAAATCTTTTGGAATCTCCCAAAAAACACCCATTAGGGATCTATTTAGAGTGTCATTTTACCACTCGGCTAAAATTGATGTATCATGCTTGTTTTTCTACAGTACAAATCGTACACCATTTATAGATTTGAAAATCTTGTAACGTAATTTAAATATGGTACTAAGACAATATTCAATTACAACCATTCGATTATATATTATTCAACGTCGAAGAAAAACATGCTTCGAAAAAAAGGTTCTAGATCACTTATCAATCCCTAAAAAAATCACTTAGTGCCTTAGGAAGCTGACGTTAAGAACTGCATGTTGGACATATGGATATTTTTTTTTAATTTTTTGAAAATTATGGTCACAAAAAATAAAAATAAATGTTAAAACCGTTTTTTTCAATCGATTTTTGTCGAATATACATACAAGTTGCCTATGCACTACTCTAATAATGTGAGACTTTAAACTTAACTTGTGGTCTAAATTTTGTTTTTAAAATGCAAATTCCAAATTTGAACGAGCTAAATGAATTCTGGTTCAGAAATCTAAATGTTTTGTCAAATCTGGATTATAAAATTTGGATTTCGAATTCCATTTCCAACACATGATTCGTAACAAATGAGAAATTTAAGGACGGCTTATGTTGTTCATTTTCTAATCCTCCATAAATACAAACCCCAGACAATTTTGGTTTTCATTCTTACTGTATATAAAGCTCTAAATTCGTGGAGAATTTTTACCATCAAGCGAGAGAACGAACTGGTAATATTTTTTCTGTTGTAAGCTTCTTTTATCTTGTGTGCTCGAAAACGTTATCGTAGAGCTTGTTATCGTTCATATCACTTATATATAGTATATTTTTTAATTTGATTGATGGATACCTTTTTATAGGGGCTTTATTTTGGGTTCATATTCATAAATCCTCTTGTTATTACAGATTCTATCGTATTTAAATTGGTGATCTAAATTTGTTATGATTTTTTTTATCACCTTTTTTGGAGCCACATTCTCATCATTCGTAAGAAATAGTAAATTTTATATAATTGAATATTTTTCTCAATATTGGAAATTGTTTGGAGAAAAGAATTTAGTAAATCATCAAGCAGAATCAATAGATACCTTTAAAAAGTGGTCTTAAACCCATAAATTATATCACCATGATCGATAACTAAATATTTTTTGTAAGAAATGCAATAAAAATTAGGCAGTTCGACTTTTTTATTTGTTGGCAACTCTGCATATGACCGTAAGTAGCGATCAACCCGAAGCAATCGACCATGTGCGCGCTCGGCTAAAATTCCGAGATAGAAAGACAACAGAGAGATCAATAGTGGATAAATAACATATCTGAGATATAGGATGGAGTATCGATAGAAGACCCAGCGGTCGACCAACGGAGCTCCACATGTACGCATACTAAAACCCGTTTCGTCACGTTCACCATGGTGTGATTGGCTCACGCGCTGTTTTACTGAAGCGGAAATTGCGGGTTCAAATCCTGCCGGTGAGGTTCACGTAGTCAGAAAAATTATTTGTTTCACCTGTTATTTTTAAATTTTCAAAAACAAGCGATTTTTATCCCACTTAGAAAAAGGGATAAGTTGCCAAAAACTTTAATTTTACATCCAAAATAATTCAGAAATAAATTTTACGGTCTTTTTCACGGGAACTAAGCGTTAGATGCATCACATCGATTCTAGGTGTGTCTAATTATTTTTTTTTTACGTAAATAGCTCGTAAATTTTACGTCTAAGTGAAAGCATTTTTTGCATTTTTGCAATTCTTGTTTGAAAAATGACGTGTATCTGGAGTCATTCCGTTAGCTGATGACGTGAATGTAGAGATTTTTAAATAATATTTTCAATTATTTTTTGAAGCACTGAACTTCTCGATTAACGATTTTTTTTTATTGTATCAGAACATGTGAATATGTTGCTGATAATTAAGGGCTACAAAAAACTTTCGGGATTGGATGGAGGTAATTTAACCATTTGTTATTTAGTTTTTTTTTAATATTAATATTAGCTTACTGACGTTTTACAGAATTTCGTTAATCGACCCGCTGGAAAGATCTCCCGGAATTGAGGTTTTTTTTTACTGCCAAATAAGTATAGTGTGAGAAAAAGAAAATAAATGTTTATTACTATGAATTATTTTTTCATAGTATTCCGTCTCACGATTTGACTTGACGAACATAAATCCTAAAATTCACTCGGCATTAACAATGAAATTTAATTTAAATGGCATTGTTTAAAACAAAAATTGAAAAGAAAATGTACGCAAATATCTGTCATTACTAAACGCATTTGATGTAGCATTCATCATCACAAAGCGTTGAAGAAAATTAAAATTCACGTGATTTTGTAAATGATTTTCATAAAGCACGAAGTCTTATAGGGGCGCGTTTACATATTCTATTCGTAGCATAATTTCACGTAGATGCTGGATAAAAATTATGTAGTTTTTCACGTAGCCACGACGTGCAGATTATTTTGCGTGTAATGAAAAATCAAATAAAATCGTTTTTTTATAGTTTTTGATATATTTGTGATGTTACAATTTCAGTAATTTTTAAGTTTGTTCGAATTAAATTTTACATTTTTCTGTCAAATAAAAACCTTTTGTTTGTATTTAAAGATTTTGCATAAGGGTGTTGCATACATTTAGGGGTAAAAAATACTACAAAAAATCCACTAGCTGAAATCATAAAAATTAATGTTTGGATGGATAAAATGTTTAAATTAACAAACGCGTGATGCAAAACAATCATATTCTAGCATATGCAAACGAGATTTTAAAGGTCAATCTTTGATTAGCATTTTGATGCATTTTAGCCTAGACTAGTAACTGAATTATAAAAATGTTTATTTTAAAAAAATTGGTAGTTATCCAAAAAATGTATTTATACCAATAGTGTTCTTATAGGATAAAAAAGCAACATTAAGTTTGTAGGTGATATAATTAAGCCAATCCGTCATACGGGGTAAAGTTTTTTACAGCATCAAAAAATGTTAAAATTTCTGCATTAATTGCTCGATTTTTTTATGAGAATCAATTACTTTAAAAAACTATCTCACGATGTGAGAAAATATGTCATCTTCATTTTGTTATCATTAAATGATAACATTATTACAATGACGAGGAAGAATGACCTTAACGTGTTAAACTCCTATCAAAAAAGAAAAAAAAATTATTACAATGTATTTAAAAAAAAATCGGATAAGTGTTGTGGTATGCAAATGTTGTCGTGAAATTTATTCCTTAGTTTTGATCCGCTAAACCGGTATTATCTGTGTTTTGGGTTGAGTTTCGTGGAGGTTCTCACAGTGCATCAATGTAGTTCTCAACAATCCATTTTGCCTCAGAGACTTGTTTTTGCACAATCTCATAGAGGATTGACGCCGAAAAAAGTCGATCAAGCTAAGCTAATCTCATAGAGGATTGACGCCGAAAAAGATCGAGGGAGTACCTTTGAATGGTAGATCGGGATTTTGATGCCATGAAAGGCCGTCGAATTAGGAAGCCATCGCAAACTGATCGAGGCTTGAAGTAATTTAGAAAAACCTTGGACTAAGAAACCATTTTTAAGGAAATAATTTCAGGATATATTAGAAGGTCGCCCAACTGGAGCCGGATAGATGTCGTCGAACTAGCGATGAGCAAAACGACTCAGAAATGTTACATGTTTCAATCGAAGGAATTTGTTTGAAATTAATGATTGTGTTGTTGATTGTGACATGTTTTGTTGTTCATCAGAACTCATCTTTCGCATTGCCTCGTCATCAGCTTACGAGCTTACGGGCTCAGGAACTAGCAAAAAAATGTAGTCCGAGTTTCTGTTAAATGGACTACTAGCCTAGGCAACAGTTCTAGCTTCTCTGGGACTTATTACAATGCGGTTAAAATGGAGTTACTAAGTCAACAACGATTGCATGACGGATCTCTGGCATCCCTGTCTAGAATACTACTGCTGCTGATACTTTTTTAAACTTTGACACGTGTGTCGCCGAGCCCAAGCTGAACTGAGCGCTGCTGAGCAAATAAGCTTGTGCGAGGGTCTTCCTTTGCTTCCGAGAGAATATGTATGAGTGTGTTGTGCTTTTCGATTCCGATTCAGGGAGGTCTCTCGAAATACTTGCTTAGTCCTACCACCAGAGAGCAGCGAAAAAACCCCAAGCATTTCGACAGCAGCAGAAGAGCAGCAGACAAATAAGGATATCGATTTTCGTTGGCGCCCCGAATGCTGTTCTCTGTTGCTGACACTACTTGATCTCTGCATTGTACTTTTTCTGTTTTAGTAGAGGCGAAAGAAGGAAAACGACTCGGAAAAGTGGAGGAAGAAGAATCGGAGGAAAACACACACACAAATAATTACCAAACCGAAAGTCGGGAAAAAAAAGAAAAAAGCAACCTCGAAAGGACCTCTCTGGCTCTGTTTTAGCAGTGTGTTGTTGCGAGGTTTTTCCGTTTATATTATGTTTTTTGTTGTTGTTGTTTCTTTTTCCTCCTAGCCTAGCTGCTGTGGTAAGTTCGTTTCGTGTCACTTCCGTTTTTTTTTTTGCTTCTCGCGTGTCCTATTTTTTTGCTGCTACTTCTCGTGTTCCGATATTGGCGTAGATTTCTGTGCCCTTTCATTAGGATTATGAGGCGGCACCAGGCCAGGCAGCCGCTTGATGGAGTGTGGTCATTATTGGATGTGGATCGTTGGAACTGCAAACTGTTAATTTGAGCTGAAAATTTGTTCAAACATGCCAACCTTTGGCAATTTAGATTATGAGCTTCCCGAATGTGTATGTATGTCTTGCGTTTTGCTGATGATGTGGATGTGGACCGTTTTTTGGTAGGCAAGCTTATTTTATTTAGTTGGTCTATCGTGTTAGAAATGAAAAAAAGGTATAGGACAATCATCACAAATGGATGGTGACCCTTTGTCGCCGTTATCCAAACTGATGATTAGACTTGAATGAAAGACGTATATGACACCATACATTTTAAACCTGATAAATATCTATTCAGGTACCGAAAAAATTAAATCACTTCACAGTTTAAATTTTAAGCAACATAGGGGAGATAAGGGCATAATGGCCACCTTAAGGAAGGCGCATTAACCATAGAAAACAGCTATAATATGTGACTTACATCATTGTTTCTTGTTCAGACACTTAAAAAGTCTATTTCCTAACTGGATTATACTTGAAAAATTAAATAAAAAACGTATAAAAATGTTTGCCAAGTACCAACCATATTTCTTAGTATTCGGAATTTTGACTTGGAGACAAGACATTCACCCTACATATATTCTAAAGGGTTCGTGGAAAACGGTAAATACTTGAATTTTATTTATCTACTAGCTGACCCGGTAAATTTCGTTTTACCCGTTCTTTAATAAAAATGTGGAAAATGTTAGCAGTTCTTCAAATTCTTCGTGCTCGTGAATCAGTTTTCCCGATTCTAGTTGATTTTTTATAGGATCCCCCCTTCCATAAAAAGTGAGATTCTCGAAACTATTATACAAACCATCTCTGACCCAAAAAACCCTCGGATACCAAATTTCACTTCATTCCGACCGACCATTCATACGTGATGTTGTTACAAAGAAAACGCCTCCATTTTTACATATAAGATTATAATAAAATTCTGAAGGAACAATTTTCTTAGTAGAGTAATAGCGATCTGTTAAGGTTATTAGGAGTGCGCACTTTATTTTTTTCAAATGAAAACTGTTCTTACTTCGCTATTACTACTATGTCTAAGTGTGAATAACATATTCAGTTTTTTGACTATTTTCCTAGTCATTAGGGCATCAAAAATACTTCAATTCATCTGAGTATTTTGAGTAATATTTCTTCTGTGAAAAAATATACAGGGAATTAAAAATGTTGAAAGCAAGCACGTACTCTGTTATGTCGTATAGATATTAATATCGTTGAATTTTTTTTTTAATATGTCCCTAATACTAACCGTTTAAACGAATTTCTTTGCCTTCGATATTAATTCTCACATTTTTAGTGAAATCGAGAAACCATTATTGAAAAGAAGTTCCTCAGATCACTTGAAAAACTTTTACAAATTTTTCTCAGAATCATAAGATAAAAAAATATAATTCAAAATATATGATTCAAAACTGAAGTATTAAGAGAATTTGGGAATGTTTAAATAAACAAGTTCTAAAACTTGTCTCTTAATGAAAATAAACATATAAGGATTTTAAAAATTAGTCATAACGTCTACGAGTTTCGAATGAATTTCAGAATTTCAGCGACTTTCAAACTTAATTCACTCTCCGACCTCTTTTGCTAACTATCCGAGCTTACCGAATTCCTATGCAATTTTTTGAAGAAATATTCATTACCCGTCGAAATTGTCGAAAAATTTATTCACGAGAGAAGATTACATCGAAAAATATTCTGTGTGGAACAAGGCTCAAAATTAACTCCGATTCAAGTCATTATATTTTCGATTTCACTTATTCTAAGTTATTTAAATCAGAGCAGAAACTTCCCAAGTAACCAAAAGTCGCAAAGATACTTAATTTTGTGCATCAAAAGTTCACATTTGGCTGTATAAAAGGTACTCGAGGGAAATGAAAAAAGTGCTTGATTTGGACTTCTGAACGAACATAAAAAGTCTAAACAAGTAGCATGGAACATTTTTGTGCGTTCCAAGTACCTTAAAAAATCCAGGATTCAATTTGGCGTATCGTGCTTCGTTACGAACTTTTAACGAATTTTTTGGTTCCATGCAGAACTTCTTACGAACTTTTTGGTTTCATGAAGAATTTGTTACGAACTTTTTGGTTCCATGAGGAACTTCTAAAGAACTTCAATGCAAACGTAAGCGTTATGATTTTGCACAAGAAAGAATAACAGAAAATCAGAGCTACGAATATACGAACAACGAAATAAACCCACAAATAAATCAACTGTTTTGATCAAAATGGAAAGAAGTCATAAATCTTAAAGATTGTCTTAGAAATTCATTTCACGTTTTAAATTTGAACAATATTTATATCTAATAAACCGAAACAAAAGACACATCTCTTCGTTGACAATCCGATTTTTCGTTTAATTTTCCTTCGCGAAATTATTATCACATCCTTATTAGAGTAGTAATAGTCAAAGGAATTATTTATAGGTTTTAAATTATATAGGAATAAAACTTTAAACTCCAGATGAGTTTAGAAAGATGATGAAAGCTTAAAATGAAGAAAATGGTTAATTTTCAAAAATAAATGAAAACCCATAACATTTTATTGGAAGAAACCGTTTTTATTAATGAATTCAATTTAATGTTTCAAACCTCAAATCAAACGTCGTTTTTGGATTTTAGTTATTTTTCTCCTCTAACTTGAGCATCGTGATAACCATTTCATTGATAGACTCATCTTGCAAATTACTTTAACAATAAGGTCGAATCAAGCAGGATAGTGACCAAGCACAGGGTTATCAGTTGATAGCATAGGTTTTCCGTCTAGGACAACGGACCGTTCCGATTAGTTGAACCGTTTTATAAATTCATTTCCAAAACTGTCCAAAACTTCGAAAGCATCCTGAAAATCATAAAACATAATAGACACCCAGAAGGAACAAAAATATTTATCAAAACTTACGATTTTCTGGTTGTTGCCTCCTTTTTCAGTTTGCTTTTAATCCTCACTAAATTTTCCATTTTCTCCTGATTAGCCCTTCTGTAACTCTTCTTGGTTTGATAGTTTAAGAAGTTTTCTTTCTAAACTGTCGAAACAAGTAGAAGAAAGAATGTGGTGCAAAAAAGATTTCACAAAAATAACATCAAACTTTATACTAACGTTAGCTCAATTCCAAATCTTGCTGAATCTAATTTCGTGATTGTTTGTTTATCTTTTGGTAAAAAGCCTACTTTGAGAAGGGATAGTCCTTTATTTGTTTAAATTAATATTCTGAACATCGATACCATAAGAATCACCCATGTGTAGTGAATACAACTACAGACGATAGATAAATTAAAAAAAATGAGTAAATAAATATTCTCAATCGGATTCAATCAACGCGTTGTACCTAAATATGAATTAACACATTTAAACGTGTGGAATTTCGATGCTGTCAGTTTCACGAAACGACAACGTTAGCGAAAGTTACGAGTGAGAAAAAGAGAGCAAATGATGATCACTCATTCTGTTAACGAAGCTTGGAGATATAGGTCGCGTTTATAGAGTGAAAAAAAATAGAATCGCGGAAATTTCGAAATTTGTCCGAATATACGAATAAAAGTACGACACCATGGTACAAAGGTAACATGCTCAGCTTTCACCAGGAGGGTTCAGGTTCAAATCCCCAAGCAAGAAGCAAGTTTTAGAGTAAGTATGATATTCATTTAGAGAAAAGGATTTAAAACAAACAGATTTCATTGGTAATTGTAAGATTAATAACAAAAAAATGTGAATTATTTTGTCCTTTTCCTGTTTTTTTTTTTTAAGTTCATGCAAAGGCTGAATAGCCTTCTACTCAGCTTTGGATATGGAACTTGAAAGTGTGGATATGAACTTAAATTTCTAGCTGAATACAATGATATACAGCCCTTGAGCAGGGCTGAGTAAGCTTTTAAGAGAATGTTTTACGGAACTTTTGGTTACTTGGGTTTTAACTAATCAAGAAAGCTAATCGGAATCGTTAGTAAGCGTTGCTTGAATAGGAAGTGGAAAGTTTTGCTCCTTCCAAGTTTAAAAGCAAAAGAGTGGAAAATTCGTGAAATAGTAAGAAGTAAAAAGTTCGCATCAGCTGCTTCAACCTGATGCCCAAGCTCCAAACCATGCCAATTTTAATTCTTCTCGGAATTTTGTCGGCTGTTCCATTGGGCGGAGACCTCCGAATGAACCGAAGTAAACCATTGCCGGAAAAAAGCATCAAAGCTAAGTATTTTCTCCATGTTTTATTCGATGTTATATGTTGAACTTTATTGAAATATTCTGTTATTTTGATAACAGATTTCAATTTACTAAAATATCGCTATTATGCTAAAACTTAAATTGCTGGAATACAAATGTAAAATTAATTAAATTAATTTTATGTTATATGCATGTTTTAGTCGAATATCTTTTTTTTAGCCAAATTTTACCATAGTTAATTATTTTTCAATACAATGAATCTCTTACGCATTCTTGTCATATGTTTGACAGAATATATTTGTGTTTAAATCTGATGAAATTCTATAAGAAATCGTTCGGATTGTGTCGTATTTAACAATGGGTTTGAGTTAGACTTCCCCGTTGAAAAAAAGGAAATGGTTTATCAGTATAAATAATTATATGCATCTATCAAAAATTGTACAAAATTGCTACTGAAAGTTATTCCCAAGTTTAGTTTATTAGTGTGTGTATCAAAAAATCACTTCATAATTTATATAATAATATTCACCAATTCGCTCTCTTTTTATGAAAGAAGCCTCACTGCGATAGTTAATACAAAATTATATTTGAGCAAAGAGTTGAATCTAGGTATGAGACGATTTGCAACGGTAACTTTCATGATTTCTGATAAAGGTTTAAAAATTTATTTAAAAAAATCTTCACTCCAGAACTAATTCAAATTTTTTTATTTTTAACCAAAGCTTTCAATAACATTCAATTTGTCCAAGATACAAAAGTATATATCAACAAGTCAACAACGAATATTTTTGATTGAAGTAACAAGGTAACTTTTCAAAATTTGAACTGATTAAAAATGTTTTAAATGAAATAGATATAAATTAAAGCCAAATAAGTTACGCTATAAAATAATGTTGGGTTTTTTATAAAAAAAAACAAATGAACTTGTTACATCATCTGTTAAATAGAAGGAAATTACGGGAGCATAGGAGGAAATAGGATTTTAACCCAGATTGCATAACACTAGTCAAAAGTTTCTCCAAATCATATCCTTTTCCCCCATCCACAAAATTGCTTTGCTTTGCTTGTTGTTTGTTTGTTTTGCTAGGATGCAGAGGTAACCTCGGTCCTAAAGCATGAATATATTTTTTTCATCCCTTTCTATTCTTCTCTACTAGGACGTGGCCGGCACCGTTATTTATGTTTAAAAAGAGCCATTTTGGATGTGCTGTCAATCCTAGACACCGGTCATTTGACCTCAGTACAAAATTGATGATCTCGGTCAACATGGTGTTTTCGATAGAAGGTCCAGCAGTTGATCGGCAGAGCTCGATTGCTCGGGTTCGCCGGTTTCATCACGTTCACCGTGGTAAAATTGGCTAACGCGCCGTTGTACTGAAGCGGAGATTGCAGGTTCAAGTCCTGCCGGTGAGCCGTTGTATCTTTTTCGAAAAATTCATGATATTTACGGCTTATGTTCTTTCGTTCTCTGATAGCTCATGTCTCTAATTCTTTCCATCACCTACGAAAATGTGACTAATAAGCTTAACAAAATTTTAACAAAACTTAATAATACTATCATATTTTCGTATGACCTTGAGTTAAAGACTATCTCTTAGTTAAAGTTATTATTTTTTATCTTAAATTCCTGTTCAACTTAGCATTTTGGATTTTGTTCTAGTATGTCATTTTACAAGACAAAGTCTAGAGGTCTGAAATACCAACAAAGATTCTAGACATGAATTCCAGTCATTTCTAACCTGTCATTTCAAGTCATGAAAAATGGTTTGAGAGACTTATGTAAAATTGACTACGTTATAAATGCGAAATTATACTCTGAAAGCCTCATTTGAATAATGTATGCCGGGGATTGTTGAAAGCTTAAGAAGCTTTCACAAAATTATTCAAATTACTTTAAACGTTAGCATTGTTCAATGTTACGTTAGAGATGGTAACAGCACAATATTTTAATCACTTTAATAATGCTCTTAGATGACAGATGTAGAATCATAACTCTTGCACTTCTGCATAAAAATAGATTCAAGAACCGATTAAATATCAACGTTTTTTAGAAATCTGAATTGCAAAAAAAATTAATGATGATGTGAATTAACAAATCCACAAAAACCACTATTCTGCTTCAAAACCTTGAATAGAATATTATATGAGATTTCTTCAATTTGTTCTGAAGCGATAAACATCCCAAGTAACCAAAATTCCCTTGACAAGAATTTATGGAAGCTTAATCAGCTCTCGTTTATGTCTGAAGAGAATGATTATCAGTCCAAAATTGAAATTTATTAAATAGACTTCAAAGTCGTTATCAAATTTTTTTAATCTTTCAGAAGGCACTGAAAGTTTTTAGGTAACTTTTATGTACCATAGACACCGCAAAGACCCAATACACCTTTTCTCAACCAACTGTGAACGTTTGGTTGCTTGGGATTATCTCATATTTTGAAAGCTTTAACGACTTTAACTTAAGTCCTGATTAGGGACATGCATTTTTATTGGAAATGATTCCATCAGGATAGGTTATATTGCAAGAGAAGTTAAATAAAAAAGAAAAAAAAAT
The DNA here is from genome assembly GCF_029784155.1 of Uranotaenia lowii. Classification (NCBI taxonomy): domain Eukaryota; kingdom Metazoa; phylum Arthropoda; class Insecta; order Diptera; family Culicidae; genus Uranotaenia; species Uranotaenia lowii. Next base: position 350,738,329 of record NC_073692.1, on the reverse strand, counting down.
TTTTTTTTTTTGGAAATTTATAAAAAAAATACTGACTGCACTGACTGTTTTAATTTGAACCCGCAATCTTTCATTTCTCTAGTCTCCTTTCTGTCGATCATGCTTCCGTGATAGAACTCATGCTTGAATTTATTTATTTTTTTAATGGTATAGCTAAAAAAAAGTTTAGAAAAAGCATTCACAAAATTTAGTTGTGTATGTTGTGAACTCAAAATTAAGTTCCAGGTGTCATAACCAACAAGATACAAAAAGAATCAATCTCTGAATAAAATCTAGGTTATAAATACAATGAACTGAATTGAAAAACAGCATTCAGATTAAAAAATTTATGGAAGGACTTGGAATAACTGATCAGATTTAAAGTTAAAATATATCCATGTCAGAGTTTTGAATGGCTTCAGTCCGAAAAGGCAGAACTTAATATCAAAATTCATGCACGCTGTGTTTTGAGCTTCGGCATGGCTCATTGATTGCGTAGTGACAAAATTACTGTCATCTAAAATCTAGAAGTGTCTTTTTTAATATTATGGCGAGATCAGACAAAAACTGAATGTGTCTATTTGTTATAGACAAATAATAAATAAATATTCAGAGACTCTAATAGCAATATCTTTTCTAAGCTCAAATTAAATTTTGGCACGAATTTGATAGATTTTGGGTTCAATATAAGGGTTTCATCATTTTTAACTTTAAATTTAGTAAGAATAAAAGACCTTCTGAAAAAACAAACCATGCAACTGGAGAAGTAGGCGTCGGTTGAAAGTGCAACATGTGTTTTTCGTAGCTGCAAAATTTCTATTCGAAAAAAAACTAACAAAATTAAGTGAAAATTTAAACTTTAGCTTTCGGTTAAGTTTACTATTAAACAATATAGAAGTGTAACAGCGGAGAATTTTTTTTTAATCGGCAGATGTTTAAATGGTGCCAAAAGCGTGCAAAAAAGTTTTCCGGAGACCTCGCCTCTCGAGTGGGACAATATTTTCATTTCCAAAATTGCATGATGCGATCCATATCTACAGAAAATCTGAAGTTTTAAAAATAGCTTTTGGAGGATTCTCGAGTTTAGATGAATTGTTACTGGAATATGTCGAATTCCTGTATGTTCCAAATCGCAACTCAAATGAGAGAAAAGTGTAATTGAGGTTTGAAGTCAGGCGTTTTGGTAAAGGTGATGTTATAGAAAAATAACAACAGATGTGTGAAGTGATTATTTTTCTTGGAAAGATATGTTCGGAATATATGGTCATCGAATTGTTGATAAGAATTTAAAAAAAAACATATCAACTGTGCAAAATGCTTGAATTTTGATTCCACGGGCTTCGTGTCAGAGAAATATGTTTTGCCCGATTGCTGCGATTGAGAGCAAATTCAAAGGAAGGAAAACAAAGGTGCAACAACCACCGAAACACGGGATTTATGAGCTAGGGTATTTTGGGGAAATATGCACCTGCTAAGGGAAATGACCGAGTATGCGGAATACATAAGCTGAACACCATAATACATTGCAACATGTGCTTCATATTTCTATCTTCTACTCATATTTTGTCAATAATAAAACTTTTATTTGTTAAAACTATGAAAATATTCGTTTTTTTACAAACGCCTTCAAAAGCAACCTTTGAAATCCTTGGATGTTAAACGCTCCAGTGTAGGCACATGATGCTCCAAAACATTGGATCAAAACGACTCAAAAACAACACAATATTCACAGTGCAAATAAATCAATCCTGTTATTTTATTCGAAAAAAAACTGAAAAAAAAAATTTTCCAAGTTTATCTACACATAAAAACAAGTGGTTTGTAAATATTTCTCAATGGAAAAAGGATTTTTTTTTTGAAATTTTTTACTTTATTTTGAACTGTGTGAGTCTCAACGAAATATTTCTGCTGCTTTTGGCGACAAATTTAGCGAACCGATTCGATTTTCAGTGCACGTTTTTTACTCAAACCCGATCGAAAGTTGCAATTATTATGCATCCTAATGATAATTTAGGACTAAGCAAATAAGAAGATCAAAAAATCATTTCGATAATCGGTCTGTATTCATGGAAAACTGCACTCCAAAATTTAGAATAAAACACGTGGTTTTGTTTACATCTTACCGAACAGCACCTTGAGAGGAGGGCGATTTGTCCAAAAATTGATGTGGGCATTTTGATCGGTTATGTTAAATTAAATAAATCTTCAGTTTACAATAAAACAACAATTTACCACAGTTTTTCATCAATTGATAATTCGAATATATATTTTGAACAACCAATAAAATCAATGTTGAGGATGTTTTAAGAAATCATACTGGTGTTAAAGCTTATTTCATTTGATCTCTTTTTACAACTTAAATGATAAATAGTCACCACAAAATTCAATTTGATTGTTATTCGTGTTTAAATGAACATCTGGTAATGAATTTTACTAAAATTACATGGTGTTGATTTAAAGAACACATTTGTGCAAAAAGAATCTACTTAAAACTTCGCAAATCTTTAAAATTTATCAAAATATAGTCGCTGGCATTTTACCCCGCAAGGGCATTATAGACAGAAGTACCCTATTGCTAGGTTTTCAAAGTTTGAAGTCCGGAACCGATGGAAAAAATCAAAATTTGTGTTGCTATCGTATTAATAGAAGAGAGTTTTCCTGTGGGGAAGGAAATGTTCGTTTTTCCTAAGATCAACATAACAGGAGGATACAGGGATGAAGCAGTTCGTTTATCGCCATTATTGGAACAGCGGTATCATCTAATTTAAGTCGACCCAGGCTGCCCTCGTCGATCAACGCCTCTCAATGGATTTTAATGAGATTGTTCCATTTTGAATCGTTAATAGCCTAAATTGAATAAACATTGTCATGTAAGTATTTTCAGCATTTAAATATAACAGTTCGCCTAAAGAGACTTGATGCTGTTTTGAGTCTCAATTTAAAACAAAAAAAACTATAATCTCAATTATGGTTTTGAGGCTGAAATTGTTTCTAGAGCTTTTGCAAATAAATACCAAACTCAGCTGGCAACACTGCTCGCACGTCATCTCACACCAGGCGCTCCCCAACATAGATGAAGCCTCGGACTCTCCGCGGTCCTGTTGGGGTCTAGCCATAGTCATCGATGGGGCATTTCAGAGTAAGTAAGCACATTCAATGTAGTAGACTCACAGAGTTCGGCTATGCCAATTGGGCTCTGGTATGGTTAGGCATGGTTCGTTTTGCCTTTCGGTTCGTCCTTTGACGATGACGACGTTTTTTGTGGATTGGAAAGCGGAAAAGTTGGAAAGGGGGGACGAACGACGAAGCAATGGTTCACCACATCACAGCGCGTTTGCACTGCCATGCAATATAAATTGGGGAGCTTGGCGAGTTTGGCGAAAAGGATTTAGTGGGTACTGGCACACACTGTTTCGCTGTGCCAGACTCTCCGACTGCTCTGCTTTCTCTTTTACTAGCGGGTTGAATGTTTTGGCTAAAGTATTGCAGCATTTTCTACTGACACAAGTAGGGGGTAGGGGGGGATGATTTTAACGTTTTTTTTCAATTTCTTCCCATAGAGTTGCAACTTTGAGTTGATAGAAAGTGCTAATCATTATCTTTTAACAAAGGGTTTAATGAGTAAGTATCATTAATCAAATTTTTCGGAGTATTTAGGAACCGAAAAGTTTCCAGGGCCGTCTTCCCTTTTGCAATGAGAAAAGAGGAAGAAGTAAGGGGGGATGAAAAATTCGTGAGAGGCAAATCTCTCGTTTGGTGGGGAGCAAAAAGCTCCTGCCGTTTGCTGACTAATATTCTCTCTCTTTGTGGTACACGGACGGACTAACTTCGTCGTTTCGTAGCACTAGGACGACGACGATTGGAAAAATCGATATTATTCGAGAACAAAAAAGGATGTCCATTTTATGCTTGCGCCCCACAAGGATAAAGAAAAGTTTCTCCGTTTCGGATTACGGGGTCTTGTTTTGAGTCATCGAAATAGAAAGGTTTTCGGGGTTATTCAAAGATTCAGTTAAATTTCGAACAGTAAAGGGAGCAACTGAAGGAAAAAACGATCAGCGAATGAAAATTTTAAGCAGAAAGCATCCAGCAAAATTTCCCTTCCCGAAAGCTAGAAAAGCTGAAGTTTTATGAAATAGAAAAAAAGAACACGTTACCGTTTAATGATGATATTCTGCTACTGTGATGGCGTTTGTTCAGGCAAAGATGCTCTTAATAAACTGGACTCCAAGTCTGTTCTTTTTCTTCTTCTGTAAGGATGTTTGGTTGTCTGATTATTTTTATTTTTTTGCTTCACAATTTAATCTTCTGCTCAAAACTGCTACTGGAAAACGGGATGGAACACACTCACAAAAATTAACAAACTACAATTTTCACACTATTCACTCAAAAATATCTAAAATAAAAATCATCGCCGAGCAGCACACATTCGGGGAAAGGCGTTTGATTTTACACTTTTGCCTTTCTTTTTTCTATTTCCCTTGGTTTAAGCTGATTTCACACTTTTCCACAGCTCGGCAATCTGTTTTCCGATACTTCGATATTCAAGTGCAAAACTCGCAAATTTCAAATGCAACTAAGCCTTACACGCATTGCAATATTTTTTTGTACACTTTGGAACAATTTCTCTTTAGAAAAGGCTCCTCCTAGGAAAAGCTTTATCTACAACAACCGGGGAAGGAAGAGACATACGCATAAGGCAATTGTTAGCTCGTAGAAGGACATTCAAGGAAAATGCAAACTCATAACAGAAAATGGTAAGAAAAATCAGAAGGAATTAACAGATCAGAAAAGGAAATTCACTGTCGCGTTGATATATCCGCATTTTTTGGCATGAATCATCCCCCCGCGAACATCTTGGACACATCTTCCTTTTTCACATTTTTTGCGGCGCAAAGCGAGTAAAACAAAAGCGATTTCCGGGAATCTTTCGAGGGGGCTCAATCCAGGTGCTCCCCCAGGAAAACCCGTTTTTTCTGGATTCCCCGATTGACGCGAAGGCACAAAACATTCTTCCGAAGTTTTTTTTTTCAATTTTTGCCAACCGGAGTTACATAAAAACGGAAAAGCGGAAAACTAAAAGGCACGATTCTGAGAAAAAGGCACAAAGCGGGCAACCGAAATTTGAAAAAAAACCTTAAAACTCGGACGAGGAATTGATCTATTTTGGGCACCAATTTCGTTATTTTTTCTTGAAGATTCAGCAGCAATCGGTCGAAAAGAAGAGAAGAAAAAAACACAAAAAAGCACAGGCATGAACAGGCAATTTTCCGCATCGAATTTCCTCCATCATCGATGGTGCGCGACTTGATCCTCTTTTCCGTTTTTTTTTTTTTTTCGTTAATCTGGTCTGAGTAGTATGAATAAGAAGCGTATAGGCAGGAACAGAAAGTATCCGATTTTTTTGGTGGCTGGATGCGACAAGCAGATGTAATCTTTTTTTTATTAGGTTGCAGGAAAAACTCCTTCCCAGGGGGCGCTGTTTGCATTTCCGTTTTTCCTACAGAGGCCCCACAGATTTTCCCACGATCCAAATTCGGACAAATTTACACGCTAGACCCCAGTGTTTCGAAATCGGAAATTTTCCAGTCACTTTCGACACCAATTTTTGTGTGCTAAGGTCGTCCTTCAAGCACACACGTCTGTCTACCCCGCGCGCACACATTCAGCTCAACTCAACTCACACACACACACTTTTCTTTTCCACCGCGGAAAAATTCGGGCAACTCAAAGGAAAAATTTTCTTACACTGTTTTTTTTTCGGTCGAGGAAAAAACTTCCCAATTTCTCGACACCAACTCCCTTCGAAAATGGTCTCCAAACGTGTTCTGTTCACTTCACTCGATTTTTTTCAGCCAAAAACTGCACCTTTGGCTCACGAAGGACCACCTAAAATGTCCCTTTTCGGACCCTAAAAAACTCTGTCAGCTTTTCTTAGAGTCACACCACCTTCCTAGATTGTAAGAAAAAAGGGACTTGGTTCTTCTCCTCCTAAATTTCAATGGCTGTGTGCTTCTCAAGAACGTTTTTCAGCCCGGCCCGTTCTCGTTCGTGGCTCATTTGAACTGCAATCCGCAACGCGGTGACACCGTTGCTCCTGCCGAAAAATCCGATGCCGATTTTTCACTGGTTCCCTGGCGAGAGCGAGAGAAAACATGAGAACGAGAGAGCCGCAACTTCATCAGTTCAAGGATTCAAGACTTTTCTCTCTCCGGAAAGCTCCACAAAAGAAGAACTTTTTCCTCAACTCACACAACAAACAACGGCGCACTAACACAAGTGTGAATTCACACAACACTCCCTTCGACCAGCCCTTTTTTCAAACGAGGAGGTCGGAAAAGAAAGTGTGCTGACTCGGAATTCCTGGAAGCAGCTACAAATCTTTTCCGGAAATTTTACAATTTATGCAATCCAACAATAGTTAAGTTCGCGTAACCCAAAACAAGAAACGCACCTTTTTCCCAAAAACTGATTCGTCGCAACTACTTTCTCCCTCAATCAGCAAGAAAAAATGTCAATACTTAAAATCGAATCGAAATCGAACACTGAAGAGCAAGTCCTCCTCGGAAACACTTTCGCGCCCAACGTCGTTGAATGAACTCGACCGACTGACTGAGTAGGTTAGTCCTCGCTGTCTGGATGATTCTACTGCTGCTGCAGGAGAGAGCTTCGGTTGACCCATCTATCTGTGCTTTTATTTTTGGGTGGGAGCAACCGCGTGTTTTACCACCCATCCAAAAGGAACTCATTGGGAGACCAGCACCCAAAACAACCTGTCATCCAAATCATCCCCCCTTTCCCGTGCTCACGTGAAACTTTCGCGGAAGCTTTTACCAATACAAACGGAAAGGGGACGCGCTTTGGTGCCGCCGTCAAGTATGACAAATGCGAATGAGTCATGGTGCCGTTTTTTCCACAAGCAAATGTGAACGGGTGAGTCGGAGGTTAGATTTTGGAATGCAACGAAAGCTGTCCCGGCTGGCTGGAGGGAACGCATGGTGGTTTGTTGAAGCTTGTAAGTGTGCTCTATTGGCGTAATATACTACTGACTAGTTTTCAAATTTTGCGAGCGATTTTAGATTAAACTTTTCCACTTGGTATTAATATAGACTTAGGTATCAATAAAACGACGGGTAGGGGTGATGCGAATCAGCTGGGGGCTGTCCAAGTGTCCAAAATCAACCGCTAGGTGCGCTGCCCTATGTCTTGTGCACGCAAAATATCGAAAACTTACCGAAAAAGTTATTTTTACGCAACCGAGAGTTTTTTGGCATTTTCTTTTGTTTGTATTGTTTTCGTTCGTTATTTTGTATGCAACTCAAAACTTGAAAGTAAACTTTCAAGTGAGTACTTTTTCATTTGCCATTTTGTTTGTTTAAGCGCGTCGTTGATGCCGCGTTTTGCACCGATTTGTGAATGATTTTATCCGGAAGCGCAATCCGGCAAGTCATATCCATGTTAACGTGTTACAGTGTGAAACTTTCCCTGAACGAGATCCAGCAAGTCAGCCCTGGTCGACTTCGATTACTGCGGCATTCATCGGCTCCCCCGGAAGACGATTTCTTTGTTGAACGTCTGATTCATCACCGATAAAAGTTGGTGCCAGAAAAACTGCACCACACAGAAGTAAAGATAAAGATACGATACCGGTTCAGGTGGTAAGTGATAACAGTTCAAACTAATTCAATTGTAACAATTTTCTCTGTCCACCAGGTACTGCTGATTTTCGGATCAAATGATTCAAAGGAACTAGCATTCGGAAGTTATTTGAAAATAGTGTTTCTGTGGCCTCCAAGCGTCCGAATGCCAAGAGCAGCTGAGCACCGATCTCGATGTGATCTGGAATCATTAATGCCAATGGTGGGCGGTGAAAACTCTAGGGGAATATTCCCATCAAAATCGGGCCAATTTCACCATCCGGAAGCTGCTGGATAAGCAGCTGAGCAGAGCAGAGAGAGACACGGTCAATCAAATCCTTTAGAACCCTGGCCAAAAGATAACGAAAGCCGGTGAAACGTTTAAGGATTCGCTGGAGCGGATTAGAGTCGTGGCAAAAGGATTGATTCAGCTGTCTCACGTAAGCGCCAACAGTGAACCGGGATCTGGCGTGCGAGGATTTTCTTCTGGTGCGGTTGATAGTGACTGGACCAAATATAAGGTCAAATTTCCTTATATTGGTAAGTATTCTTCGGATTAATTGGTTGAAAAATTATTGACACGTTTTCATTTTTTTAGGTAATATCGATGTTTCACAAATCACTTTGAAAGAACTGAAATCGATTCTATCGGAAAATATCCGTTATCGACAAGTAAACTAAAGCCTAAGCTTCGAAAAGGACCAGTTGAACTACCTACTCTTAAGCTTACTCCAGTTGCTCACCCCTCAGCCCATCATCAAAAAGGTGAAACCTCGGAAAAAAATTGAAAAAAAAGAAGAGGCTTGTTGCATCTTATGACAGTCCTTCAGAGCCAGGGACGAGAGCAACTCCTATGCAAAGTACACCTGTACCTTGGCTGAGCAGCGCGACTTTCTTCGGGACGCTTTTCGCTTCATCTTTGGACGGTTAGCGAACTGGCCAAAATTTTCGGAAGATGATTCGGGACATGCCCGAGTTCAGTGAATCCGAAAATCATTAAAAGTTTGACTTCAAAGAACTTTCTAACCAGAGAAGAAGTGCTAAGAGTTTCAAAGGATTATCGTTTTGACTTGAGGTACTGAATCAATTTGGACCTGCCAACAATTATTAATTTGTATATTCACATCTTTCAGAAAAGAGCATCGAAATCATAACGTTCGGGCGGTGAAGAAGCTGTGTCTGAGTGAGCTGTTCAACTTAGGATGCACTGGCAGATTATGTTGATCGATTTAGGGGCTACGCGATTTTATTAGAAACCGTTTACGGACGATTAAATGAGGGTGAGTTAATTTTATTTAATTATGTCATGTTTCAAAGCCAGAAAATATTTCCTTACCAAAATCAAAACAGGTTTCTTAGATTCAAAAACCACATTCTTTTAAACATTATCATATTCAGTTCAATTCAATTACCTACGTTAAAAATTTTAGTTTAATAAAGATTTTAAACGAATTCTCATGAGTCAAATATATATACAGTATTTTTTCAGCAAAATTTTGCTGGTTTTTGTCGCGCTGACTTTCCAGCAGTATTAATTGTTTGAAAATCTGCAAATATTCAAATTACTGGAAATCAGCAATCCAGATTGCTGGAAACAAGCTATTTCTTTCAAATATTCGGCTGTATTTGGTATCAAATTTATATTTCAATTCAAAATTAAATATTGAATACTGGCTGTGCATATGATTAGCAATAATATTTTTAAATTTAATATCAAATAGAAACAAAATATTAATTTTATTTGAGACTAATTTAAGTTTGATTTAAGATCATTACGATCAAATTGAAAAAATCCTTCAAAAACAAATAAAAAATGAAGTTTTCGTAATCCATTTTAGATAATCGAAGTCGCCACTCGCAGCGATCGGCAACGAATTCTATCCCGAGAGGGTTCCTGACGGGATACAAATCGTCGGCCATGGAAAATGCCCTCCTAGACGCGCTACTGAGTTAAGTGTTCATCGTTGAGGAAGAATTCGAATCCCGACGGCCGGCCGTGGTAGCCGAACAGTATCATTCTGAGGCGTTTGCAACGTCCGGCTAGAGCCAAGCGTGCTGGACCTGCTGCCACCAGTGTCGTCGTGGCTCTAAAGAAAGTTGAGTGAATAATGTGGTGTGGAATAAATACATTTATAATGAACCGGCAAATAAAGAAATTAAAATTGAATGCCTTCCATTTTTTAATTTTTAATTCGATTGAAATCGCTTTTTTTACAATTCTAAGATTCTACGCACCGGCGAGAAAACATGGAAAAAGTTTCTGTTGAGTAAAGTGCACTAAACTTAACGTTGAGTTAAATACGCTAAACTTAAAGTTGAGTTTAATGCATTGAACTTAACATTAATTCCCTGCACTTTTTGTCCGATATGCGTACAAAAAAGTGCCGGTTGAGTTTATTAATTTTGTCGTGTGTCTAACAAGCAGTTTTTACCCCTGAGTGTATGTATCTTGACTCAAACCTGACTTCAAAACCTCGAAAACTAATTCCAGGTTTAGAATTCAGCTACAGATTTTCAATATTATTCTGGTTCCTTACTATAAAATAAAAATTGCATTTGTGTTTTCAAATTTCGGATTAGGTATCCAGTTCAGGATTCTTGTTTTCGGTTCGAATCATCATAAAAAATTGAAATCAAAGCTGTGTTTAAAATCGTCGTTTAGATGTGGTTTAACATTTCCTACAAAATTTGATTCATGATTTTCGAAACTCATACGCATTTTTTTACATTTAGTAAATATTTTTCCGAATTAAAACAAATAGAGTTTTTAAAAATTTAGTTTTTTTTGTCATATTTAGATTCTAAGCTCATAAACTTTATTCTTATGCATAAATTCAAACATAACAAAGCTTCAAAATAGCGATATATTTATTTATTTAGATTTGCAAGTCGGATAAGGAATACATTTTTGAAATAAAGAATAATAATTGAAACCCAAAACATCCAAGTTTATATTATGAATTCATGATTAAGGCTACGAAACTGATTCCAATTCTTGGCTCAAATTTCTAAAATCAGAAACCGTTTTTATGTACATTCCAGAAACGTCAGGCTCGTGAGAAGGACCTTCACACTAATTCGAGAATATAATAAGTTAAACAAATACGATTCAAAATAAGTCAAAGTTTCAAATCAATGTTAGTTTCGGTAAGTAGTAATTTTTTTTTTAAAGATGATCCTTATTCTTAACTAGAAATTTTAAGTCAATATTTTCGAAACACCAGAAAACGAATGCAAATAAAAATTTCGAATCAGTGAACAGAAATAGAAAACATAAAATATAACATCAGATTCAAAAAGAAATTAAATTCAAATCCCAAAATAAATTTCAGATCAGGTCAGAAATTATCCATGAATATTTTATTTAGCAAAATGATAATAATTGTTAATAAATACTCATTTTAGATTTCTTTTCGTTTCTAGATTTTTACTTGAAAAGATGATTAAAAATTCCTCTGTATCATTTTGAATTTGAAATAATATTTGATCATGATTTGAAAAGTGAATATTGGATTTGGAAAAAAAATCCATTATGAACTTAACAGAATTTATTCAAAACACATAGATGATGCTTGAATTTAATTTGATGAAAAGAGAAAAAAATATTTCAAGGGTGCCAGTTTTTCAAATCAAATTGTTAAATTTATTTGAAAATAAAAATAAAATGTTAATTTAATGTATCTGTCTTCTTGGTAAAACTTATATTCTTTTAGTAAGAACATTTCAAGAATATGACGATGAAAATAAGTTCCATGAGGAACAATTCAGTGGCATATGATGAAAATGCTTCCAATGAAATTCTACTCGCTCATTTTGAATATATATTCAATTCTTCTAACTTTCTATTCTTTTTTTATAACTTACGATGATTAAACTCTTAAAAAAATTAAACATAAAATAAAGATGAAAATGATAAGATTTAACATTTAAGAAAGAGTTTTTTTATATGTATAAGAACGTCCTGCCTTTTTAAACCATTTTTGTGGAATTTAATTAATAACTCAAGAGACAGCATTTTGATGTCTATGGTAGATTTTGGCATCCTGAACTCGAACTTATTTTAAAAAATTTTCCAACGCCTCTTCTTTTGATGATATGAAGATTATAAGCTTAAAAATGAATCAGTTTTGAGTGAAATCAATCACTCACAATTTATTTGTTTTAACAAATTGGTTGAAGTCTGCTAAACGAATTGATTTTTGCTTTAAAAAATGTCTAACATCCAATTAAGTTAAAACTTCTATAAAAATTCTTTAAAAATGTATTATTTTACATTATTGGGAAAAGAAAACACATACAAAACTTCTTCATTTTTTTTCGCTGAAGTAAAAATTACTGGCGGTCTTGGAAAAAGTTCGTTAAAACCATTATTTTTTAAGACACGAATGGCACCAGGAAGGAAAAGAGTCATTTATAAAACCGAAAAAAGATTTTTTTTGTAACACTTTAAAGTTATGTCAGAAAAGCGCAGATTTATCTTAAACTAGCTGATTTTACCCGGCCTTGCTCGGGTTCACATAAAATGTAAATCAAAATGAGTCGTATGACTTTTCAAAATTTGAAAGCTTTAAATTTGACCAATGTTTGGCCATTTTAGCTTTGATAGTCTTTTTAAAGTTTTATTGAGATTATTCAATGTTTTTATTATTTCCTCATTCTTGGAAAACTTATAGTTATGAGATTTTAATTAATAGATAATCACAATATAATTTCCTTGAATCTTTATTTATCGTATTCTGAAAAACATTTTTTCACTCATCATGTTTTAGGAAACTTGAGTAGATTTGGCCTTATACTTTTTATCTTTAAATGATAACATTGTTGTTTTTATCTTTCCCATTCCCCAATACAAATCTCTTTTGGAGGGAGATCATCCCACTTTTCAAGATGATTCCCTGTACAATGGTTTATTCAGTTTTTATTTACTGAGTAATTTCTAAAAAGACTTCCGAATCTTGTTGAACCATGTTGAAAGCTCACTTTCTCCGTTTTCAATTATATGTTTGATTTTCCGCTTTTTAATTTTATACTGTTTTATGAGTACTTGTTCTTAAATGTTGAAAGTTCCATTATCTAATAGTTTTTAAATGTTATCGAAAACAAATAATTTTAACCGAAGTTACCATTATAGTGAAAAAGTTGAAAAAGGTTTTATTTGAGTTTTATTCCTATATTTCTATTCTTGGGCAGAATCATCCCAATAATTATTAAATTCTCAGATATCATTTGTTCGAAGTGTTAGCCTTCTTAAAATTGTATGGTAGAATTGAACACATTGATGGCCAAAAATAACATAAAAGTTATAAATAAGCCTACGAAATTGAAATGTATTAAACTAAAAATCTCAGATTCAATAATCTGATCAGTTTTCAAATCCCTCGACGGCTATAAAGCGTTGAAACTTGTAACTCTGAATCTTATTTTTTTTTCTCTATAAGGGATTCTAAAAGTACGAAAATATTGTGAATTTAAATAAAATTTTTTGAAACGTCGCTGGTGAACTGGCAACAAAACACAGACTTCCGACAATCTAGTACTTCACTTTTCTTTGTCGGAAGTTTTCGGAAGTCGGAAGTCCGGACTTCCGAAGTAAAATTTAGTGCTGGCGCTATTTTAGTTGGTTCTAAAAAGCTGGAATTTATGAAAATCTGAACATTAGTTTTTTACCACTCTGTCCAAATAGAAGAAGTTAAAAAAGTCAATTTACTGTTCAATTTACTGTATATTTTTTTCTTTTGGACTCTTTAAGCCCCAAGCACTTTTAAAACCACTAAAACTATAGTCAATATATACTGAACAGGTTAGTTGAATTTTTCAATAAAAAATATATCCGTATTATTGTATCCAAATATCCCGTACCGGTACCGCGTGCTTTCAGCAGTAGAAGGAAAAAAACACGCGCCAAAATTTCCCCTTTCAAATCTTTAATGCTTAGCAAGCTTTGATTTGCTTTCCAACTCTGTATGGTCGTTTCTAATGCCCGGCCCCTGGTGATAGTAAAAATAACCCCGCCAAAGAAACCGAAAATCGGTTGCCAAAATGGGTGCCATGACTTTCGGTTTGTGGGAGTAAAAACGAAAGTTGTATGGAGGGTCCCTTTTCTTAGGTGGGAGGGGCTCATTACTATTACTAAAACCTTACCCTGGTTCAACTACATCTCTGTACCAATTTTCAGGCTGATCGGTTCAGCGGTGTGGATTTGTATAAGGTGCATACAAACAAACAAACAAACATATATAGTCCAACTCATCTTTATATGTTAGATAATGTTGACCTTTTTCAAAGTAAGCTCTTTTTTTCTCGCCTTAGAAAAATGTGAATTGTAACCTTGTGTAATAATTAATAAAATTAAGGCCGAAATTATTAACTTGAAAATATTTCATATCAGCATACAATTTTTAATGATTATAACAGTTTTTTTTCATTTTTAAAATGATAAATAATAAAGTAATGGATGAACTTATTTAGATACACTTCTCTAAAGAAAAAAAGCAATTTTAAAGACGAGATAGGGTTCTAGTGCGTCAAGATTTGAGTTCCAATACAAAAGGTTTATATTGTAAATCGAAACTGACAGTTAAAAATAAGGTTAAATTCGTGAAAGTTATATAGTGTCATAGAATGAAATGTCTTAGGCCTAGAATGACTAAGGTGGACAAAATACCGCCGAAGGCGAGCCAATTTTCGGACATTTTTAACACTTATTTTTAAACACCTTTTTGAATAAAGTCATTTCACGTTTCTACGGTAAATTCTATTCTTGAACTGAAAATTTTGCTTGGAAAAAATCTCCATGGGGGGGGGGGGGGGGGGGTTAAACCCGTATAATCTCGAATATTCAATTTTTTTCACTCAGTGGGAATGTTTATAAAATAAAAGGTTATTTAATTTGCCATTAAAGCTAGAAATTTGAATTGCGGTCCAATTTTCCAATGGCCGCTTCATAAGCGAAGATGTCCTTCGCTGGAAGTCTAACTTTTTTATTTTGTTTTTAATGTATAACATTTTTTTAATGTTAACCCTGGAAGCCCATTTTTATTTTGGCTGAAAAATTCACAGAAGTTTTGATTTATAGGTACAAACAACTTGATTTTGTTATCTTATTTTGATCGCTGCTGGAATATACCTATTCTTATCAAAGTTTATGGCATATCGGCAAATTGAAAATCTAGATTAAATTAAGAGAAATTAAGATTAATTTTGCCCGGTCGAACGCAACCTCATGTGTTCGACCCATCTGAGCTGGTTGTGGGTAGCAATGTGGCTTCTTCGTCACTTACTACAAACAGCCAGCAGATGTGGGGTAAAGAATCACACAAGTAGTTTCATGCTGTCGATAAAACAATGCCCTAGCTCACATTTTCACCACCTATTCGTTTCTTCTACCTAAAGCGCTCTAGCTTTGACCTTTCCACCTATCAATTTTCATTTCTGTCTTAATTGCTCTCTAAACTAGATTTTCAATTTGCCGATATGCCATAAACTTAGATAAGGACAAACAACTTGTTCGGGCACGGCCGATGGGGGGGTTCGGATTTCGGGGAATTTCTTTCCGTCTCCAGTCGACGGCATCCACCAACACAGGAACTCCAGGTGAGTCGCACAATTGATGGCACAGCAGCTGATCGCCCCTTCGGGGGGAAGATTTCGTTTGCACTTGGGGGTGTACGTTGATGTGTTGAAAACACTTCGCAATTCGATTGCGGTTCTACTACTATCACTTGATTTCGGATGCACTTATTGAAAGTCGCTTTATTGGACTAATTACTAATTTATTAGCGAAGTGAAAAATCCGTGTGTAGTATTCAACGTTACAATCTATTCTACTTATATCTAAAATGGCTTACTACACTATTATGTGAGAACTCTCTCGGCGTTATGTTTAGTGTTGCGAGAGAGTTAATGTTATTCTAGGGTACATGTACAGATATTGATGTTTTCGAACAAATTGATTACAGAGTCAAGTGAACATAGAGGACACATATTACAAACAGAAACAATTCAGATTTCCTGATCGGTGTAGTATCGATCATTCCGGCCACCTTGAAACAGCTGTTTCAACCATCTTTGCGTCCGATAGGCTGCTGCATTCTTCTCGATTTGGTCAGAAAGGCACCTCGCACTGGGCACGTCGCACATTGAAGAACCTGCTTTGTCTCAGCGTTGGAACTGGTGCAGAAGCTGTGAACGATAATGGGACCCGGTAGATCGAACGGAGTATGATAAAGTTATAGGAACGCTAATCACCTGTTAGCGCTCCTTCAGCGCGTTGAGACACGTTCGGCGTGCTCTACCGATCTTTGCAGAATCTGCTAACGCCATAGATAGAGCTGACCATTCTCGACGTGAGCGTGGGGAATTGGCTATGATGCACAATGGGCGATCTGGAATCGAGAAAAGACCCGGTAGATCGAACGGCGAAGGATAATATTATAGGAACGCTAATCACCTGTTAGCGCTCCGTAAGCGCGTTGAGCAACGTTCGGCGTGTTCTACCGATCTTGGACGATTCTGCGTTGTGGTGGCTTGGTACATTTTGACGAATACTCGATGAAAATGTTGGATAGTTGTAGGAGAGGATCTGCAATCGACAAAGAACCGGTAGATCGAACAAGAAAATGTGACAACTTGGAACGCTAATCACCTATTAGCGCTCGACATGCGCAGTGAGTCACGTTCGGCGTGCTCTGCCGGTCTTTGTAGAAGGATCTCGATGATGGCGGGGTACAAAAGGACGTCTAAGGAACTGTAAGCAACAAAGACCCGGTAGATCGAACGATATGGATGGAATGATAGGAACGCTAATCACCTGTTAGCGCTCCAATAGCGCGTTGAGCACGTTCGGCGTGCTCTACCGGTCTTTGTAGCTTTCTAGTTGTCGGGGTTGTCGCGTTGACCTGTTGACTGCTGGCGGTGAGTTAGATGACAATCTCGCTTGGCTGGCTTAATGACTCCATCTCGACCTGGATGAAGCCGCGAGGCGACGGAATAAGGCCAGCTTTCCAAGGATGAGGATTGCCATGCATGGTCGTAATACCAACCAGGGTTTTCGGGGAAGTTGGAGGAATGTAGATTACTGGACAGTTCACTAGCTGTGATGTGCACTTCCGGAACGCGTCTCCTACTGAGCCCATCAGTATCCTCCTCTGGCAGAACAGGTGCGCATAACTCCAGACAGGTAACAGACGGCTGCTTGACCAAAGGGACAACGTAGCAGCAGGATCCACAGGCAGCGTCTTCTCCTTCGTCGTTGACCTTAGCGGCGCCTGAATTGGGCTCACAGGATGCGTCGAATACCACGCGTTCATTGGTGGTTTTGCTGGCTTCCTTGAGCACCGGGTGATGTGGCCGATAGCAGTGTGGATTGTCGTCAACAGGATCCATGTCGTGCTTTTTTCCGGGTTGAGCGTGACTTCCAGGGATTTTGTGGTGTGCATTTCTGGTGGAGTTTCGTTGTGTGGCCTTTGTGTTCGAATCTCCAAGGGTGGTTTTTGGATTATTGGACCGGGAATGGCGGGCGATGCATCCTTTTTTGTGGATTTGAGTGGTGGAGGGTTCAGCTTCCATTCTCAGGCTCCCATCGGCGGTTTTCATTGGCCGGAACTCCCCAGGGATCGTTTCTCGGGTTTGATCAACGGTGGAGAGGAAGCACGCTCGCGGTGCGGTGGTGGAGCTGGAATCCACTTTGCCGGAAACTGTCCAGCCAAAGAGGGTGTCCACCAAAAACGGTAAATTATCACCAAGAGAGTGGCGTACGCCTGTGTGGAACTCGTGGTAACATTCTCCACCGATGATCATGTCGATTGTTGCTGGAACGTGGAACTGAGGATCCGCCAATGGAACCTTTGGCATTTTCCAGGCAGTTGTATCGATCGGGGATGTGGGAAGATGGGAGGTTGGCTTCTTCATGACGAGGAAATCGAGTGTGGTGGAAAAGTCGCTGTTCCTGGATATGATCTTGGCAGCTAACTTGTGCTTGATACGCTTGACTGACTCTCCAATTCCGGCAACTGCGATGTCCACGGGGCTTTGACGGGTGGCGAGCTCGTTCGCCAGCTTCTTGGTGATGAAATTTGACATCGCTGCAGAATCAAGTAGAGCTCGTGCTTGGATCTTTCTGCCGTATCGGTCGACTACTAACAGCGAGGCTGTCTCCAAGAGAACGGTTTAATCAGAATGCACGGAAAGATTTACTGTTGGTGGGCTAAGTGAACCGCTCGGGCCTGGATTCACTTGTGTGAGATGTGATCTCTCGGGTGAGAACTCATTCGGTGGTGCTGCTGAGTCGTGCAACATCGTATGGTGCTTCGCTTGGCAAATCCTACACAGGAACTTGGATTTACAGGATCTTGCCTGGTGGTTCGCGCGGAAGCAATTCCAGCAAAGGCTGTGCTGTGTCACAAGCTCTCGCCGTTGGGAGCTTGACAGGTTTGAAAATGCTGGACATTGGTGGAGCGGATGTGTTCTCAAACAACAGTGGCATGACGAAGTACTGGATTGAGTTTCGGACGTAGCTGTGTTCACAACTGATCGGATGGGAACTGGTTTCTTCGGGATTTGGCCGGCCACCTTGGAAGCGGTGGGCACTGAGGAACGATGCTGAAGATCGCTGTCCACGGATTTCAACATCCGGACCTGGTGGATGAGAAACTCGATGAGCTCGTCGTATTTCACCTCGTCCTTCTGTCGAGTATCTTGCTCCCACGCACGAATCGTCGCCGAATCCAATTTATTGGTCAGGATGAAGATGAGCGGAGTGTCCCAATGATCTATCGGTTCACCTAACTTCCCCAGTGCCTTGACGTGTCGCTGGAAATCGTCAACCAGTGTGTTGAGGTCTTGTGCGGACTCATGCTGAAGAGGTGGAAGGTTGTACAGGCCACGGAAAAGCTCTTTCCTAAGGAAACGCTTGTTGTCATACCGCTTTTTCAAAGCGTCCCATGTGGATGAATAATTATCGGTTTGGATATCTACCGATTCGAATGGTTTCTTGGCTTCTCCTTCCAGTGACTGTAACAGGTACTGCAGCTTGTTGACGATCGGTATGTCCTCGTTGCAGTGAATCATCGAAATGAAATTGTCGCGGAATGATATCCATCGCGATTCATCCCCGCTAAACTTCGGTAGATCGATTTTCGGCAACCGATGATGGAAACTGGAAGACATGCTATGAGAAGTCGATGCGTGCATGATCGTCGAACTCAGAAGATGCTCCCTGCTTTCCAGTTTAGACAGCAAAAAACCTTTCGCTCTGCAAAATCGATCCTCAAAATCAGCCCGGAACTCAAGATGACCTTCAAACTTATCCTCGTGATCACCCAGCTCGATGTCGTTCTGCACGTTCAAGAACAACTCGTTACATTTGTTGAGAGCCTCCAAACGTACC
Organism: Uranotaenia lowii; assembly: GCF_029784155.1. Lineage (NCBI taxonomy): Eukaryota > Metazoa > Arthropoda > Insecta > Diptera > Culicidae > Uranotaenia > Uranotaenia lowii. The sequence goes on along the minus strand of NC_073692.1, from coordinate 350,719,327 downwards.
GAAACCTGGCAACAATCCCGTTCATAGGTGTAGTCCGCGATGAACTTCTCCACCACATCTCGCTCAGCACACGCTCGTCGTCTCGTCAGAAGGTCCGCTGTAAGTTTTTTCTCCGCCTTGCTAGTCATCACTCAACACCACTCAAATCACACTTGTTGACACCAAAAAACTATCGGAAACACCACCAACGATTGACTTTCGGATGATTTTTTTATGAATAAATATTGATAATTTATTTTTATTTCGTTCGAGTTGCTATCCTTTTGGACGTTACTGTAGTCAGCAACTTATATTAACGCCACCCAGCAATG